>NC_068350.1:7283921-7582523 GCF_014633365.1 Diospyros lotus
TTTCACGTCAATTTCCCTGTCATTATCGTCTTATCCTTTTGTTGCCGTGGGACTCTAACCCCCGATCTTGTTGTTGCCGTGGGAGTCTAACCCCCGCTCTTGTTGTGGACCACGCCGCCATGGGACTCTAACCCCCGGTCTTACCATGGCCACATCCACCACTCATACTCAACATTTAAAATCGCATATTCTCACCATGCAGTGTAACAAATAAGAAATGCAACGACTTTTGTAGTATGAACGTGATGATAAGACCCCCATAAACCAAGCATCAGGCCCTGCTACGCCCACATAGGAATACACACATGCGGCATGCTCTAAATGCATATGCTTATTTAGGGTACCCAAGTTGGCTCTTAAACCAACCGGGTCATGCAAATGCTCACACATCCCATCACACACAAAGCATGTCCCCAAGTGAATGCAACCCAACCCCATGTAGCATACACAACATGACATGCACAAACCAAGGCGGGAATTCGGAGTACTAGCTCTTCTGGCTGTCTAGCGCTTATCGTAACAATCGATGATTGACGCCTATACATCCAGCTATCAACTGCTGCGACCCACGGTTGACAGTCAGTGATTTTGTACCCATACCCTTAGACACACTTACTGACACAATTAACTTTATATCTTATAAACTTAACATTACACAATATTTCTCCATAACTCTTCATGTGCATAACCACATAATATCATGATACCATTCTCACTCCTTCTCATTCACAGAAGACCATCTCAACATACATAATAGACTCTTTAACACATTCTCCTAATTCTGACCATAATCAATTTCTCTAAGAACCTAACCCCAACGAGTTCGCCATCATTCCCAAGGAAAGCGGAGCGATACGAAACTCCGTAACGAACATAAGAAATGATAGCAAATAATCATTTATGTAGCTTATTTAATCACTAATAAACCCATTATTAACATATAAGACATAAGGTAATGGCCACGCAGATTTAAGTTATTAATGCGTGGAACCGAGTCAAGGTGATGGAGGGTTTAGAGTACAAAAAATCTCGAAGACTTTCACAGGAAATAAATAACGCGAGGAGAGGGTTAAGAGCTTGTCTTTATTTGGTCGATTCTTGCCTCTTTTGTGCTCCCGATACGAAGTAAAATGTTTTATAGGAGATAACAATATTACGGCTCAAATTAATTAAATCTACGACATAATACACATAATTTAATCGTGAAAAATACATAATTTAAACATATAATATTTATACTAATGTTACCCACTTACCTGATCACTTTAAATGCTGAATATCCCAAAAAAATTTCTAATTTTTCTCATTTTTCTTTCCATTTCTGGTTGCCGCGCGCGCCTCCTCTTTCTCCCCAATTCTTCTCTCCAATTTCTTTCTTCGTGCTTTTCTCCCAGATTGCCTTAATTTATGAGCCTTTTAACGGCTTAAACTTGCTACCCAAGACTCCAATTATTAGAGAAAAATTGAGTGACCTAAAAGCCACAAAAAAGAATGGCTTTGGAAGCAATCACGCATACGCATACACATACAAATATATATATATATATATGTTAATTAATTAATTTCATTTCATTTGATTAACTCTTTTATTATTTTTATTATCATTATTATTATTATTATTATTATTATTATTATTATTATTATTATTTTTACTATATTTTATTTTATTATTTCATAAATACTTCCAATTAATTTAATTAATCACCTTAATTTCCTATTTCTTCAAAATATCATAAATAAATATTTTCTTAAAAATCTCCAAATATTCTAAAATATCCTCAAACACCCAAATTAATTATTTTTACTTGTCTCCAAATTTTTGGGATGCTACAAAATATATATATATATATATATATATAAATTAGGTAAAGCAAGAGAAAGAAAAACAAGAGATTAAACCAAGTGAAATGCATAAAAGATGAAAATCAAAATGTATTAGTGAATGAGGGAGCAATTAAGAAGAGATAGAAGGAATATTTCACAAAATTATTCAATGATGATGGGGACACAAGAGTTAGATTGAGACATCTTAGTAACTCCGAAGGGAACGTGAGCTATTCATTTTATCGACGGATAAATTTAAATGAAATCAGGCAAGCATTAAAAAAGATGAAAAATCATAAGGCGGTGAGACCAGATAATATACCAATAGAAATATGAAAATGCATGAGAAAAGATGGTATCTCCTAGTTAACAAAATTATTTAACGCTATCCTTAAATAAAAAAAGATACTAGATGAATAGAGCAATAGTACTTTGGTCTTTATACACAAGAATAAAATAGATGTTCAAAACTATGAAAATTACACAAGAATTAAGTTAATGAGTCATACCATGAAAGTTTGGGAGAGAGTAATAAAACAGAGTCTCAGAAAAGAAACAGATGTCTCGAAAATCAGTTTGGTTTCATGTTTGGTAGGTCAACAATGAAAGCTATATACCTACTGAGGCCCCTAATAGAAAAGTATCGGGATCATCAGAAGGATCTGCATATGGTATTTATAGATTTAGAAAAGTATTATGGAATATTTTAGTGAAGAAATGAGTCCAAATAGCCTATATGCAAGCCCTTAAGGACATGTATCACGGTGCAGAGACAAAGGTCAGAACATGCGGAGTGGATACTGAATCATTTAAAATTACAATGGGATTACATCAAGGTTTTGCACTAAGTCCATACTTATTTGGTTTAGTAATTGATGAACTCACTAAACACATTCAAACAGATGTGTCATGGTATATGTTATTTGCAGATGACATAGTGTTGGTGGATGAAACAAAAGAAAGAGTGAACACTAAGCTTGAGTTGTGGAAAAATAATTTAGAATTTAAGGGTTTTAAATTAAGTAAAAGGAAAACAAAATATATGGAATGTAAATTTAGTAAGAATGCAAAAATCGAGGATGTTATAATAAAATTGGAAGATCAAATCTTACAAAGAAAATACCATTTTCTATATTTGAGATCAGTGATTCAAAAAGATGGAGAAATTCACGAGAATGTCACGGATAGAATTAAGGCATGTTGGCTAAAATGGAGAAATACATTAAGGGTGTTATGTAATGGTAAAATTCCATTAAAACTGAAAGAAAAATTCTATAGGATAGTTAAAAAATCAGTTTTGTTGTATGGCTCAGAATGTTGGGCAGTCAAATATCAGAATGAGCAAAAGACGAGTGCAGTGGAAATGAGGATGCCAAAATGAATGTGCGGCCTTATAAGAAAAGATAAAATTAAAAATGAGGTTATTTGTAATAAACTATGATTAGTGTCAATCGATGAGAATATGAGAGAGACTAGACTAAGATAATTTAGCTATATGAGAAGGAGACCAAGAGATGCTCTTGTGAGAAGAGTTGATGAAATAGAATAATTAGTCAAAAAAAAAAGTAGAGACAGACGCAAGAAGATTTTAGAAAAAATATTAAAATTTGATATAAAATATATGAGTTTAAATAAAAATATGAAAAAAAATAAAAATATATAAAAATCTAAAATTCATATAACCCACCTCATATAATTGGATAAAAACTGTTGTTTTGTTATTTTAGTGGTCCTCGCATGGGGTCTAGCAAGCAATTCTCCCTCTCCAAAGAGGTACTTAAATTAGGACCCCATTAAGCAATTCTCCCTCTCCAAAGAGGTACTTAAACTAGGACCCCATTAAGAGAGCTACAGCTACTGCATGGCCGTCAAAGTTTGCTTCAACCTTGACAACAACACACATTTAAGCAGGGAACCGCATATCTTATTTTAAAATTAAAAATATTCGGTTCAAATGCGAGCCCAAATCAATTGGCTCACAGTCAAAAGTCCTTATCCTGTTCATTTGGGTTTTCAAGACGTCCCAGTTTAGCAATTGAAATCAGCAAAGCCACTTGGCAGATATCCAATCCATCATTATCTGCCCCCGAGGTAAGATAAGACCGCCAACAACGGCAACGGCATACCAATGTTGACCTTGATCTCTCACAAAAAAAATAAAAAGCAAAAAACTTAGGTAAGAACAAAATTAAACTTGAACTGAACTAAAATTAAACCACTATCTCCCTAAGCCAAGTAAAATTCTTGTCCAGAAAGTAAAAGGTACGTCAACTTAAACTACAAAAGTAAATTGACTTCAGACATATATCTGGGTCATTTTCCCAATGCACAAACATGAAGATTGTGAATGTTTACAGAATTGCGACAAGAAAGAAGTACTTTTCAAGCCATGCAACCCATGATAACCCAATTCCAACAATTTTATAACTGCCTCGACTAAAGCAAAATGAAAAGATCCTTCTATTTCCAATTTACTAATGTCCAATTTTAACCAAATGAAATGGGGTCTTTTTTCTTTTGTTCTTGAAAAGAAAGAACAGTATACGGTCGGAAGATTCTTTCACGCATTCCATCAAACACTTGCCTTGCAGTAGTCGAGACAATGAAAGCACACAGTTTGCTAGACAACAAAAGCATTAAAATAAAACAGAAAAATTAGATCTCCCAAGACTTACTGCTGCTGCTAAAGGAGATCATCTGGCACTACCAGCGACGAGACTTGACTTGAGTTTAGGATCTCCCCCCCCCTAGACAACAAAAGCATTAAAATAAAACAGAAAAATTAGATCTCCCAAGACTTACTGCTGCTAAAGGAGATCATCTGGCACTACCAGCGACGAGACTTGACTTGAGTTTAGGAATTCACATGATTTCTTATATGATATTTTTAATATATGCTTATCTTGTTTTCTTCTAAATAATTATCTCTTGAACCTTATAAATAAAAAAATAACGTATATGTTTTCTAGTATATTATATAAAATTTAATAAATAATTTGATAAAAAAATTTAAATATTTTTTAAATTTATTTTGATCATTCATATTTTATTCTGAAAAATATTTTAACCTCATTTTAATACAATCTTATCTTATTTAATTTAAAAATGATACTTAAATGGTTATTATTATTTTATTATTTGATGTAAATTAAATTTAGTCTAACCATAGACAAACGGATTTGGACCGGCCCTAGATTGTGACGTACCAAACTTGAAATATAAATTGTTGTATTTAAAACATGTATTTACATTTATATATTATTAATATATATATAATAATTTATTTGATTTTCGATCCAAAATCAAAACTAGATCTAAGTTCGATTCTTTAATTTTTTCGAACCAAATACCGAACTGAGTTTTTTCAATCCGGTCCAATTCAACTTTTAAGTTAGGACCAAAATATATAAAAATATACTTTCTTAAATTATATATGAATATATTTTCAATAAAACTCTCAACTCATTATTGACCTCATAGTCTACAAAACTCTATTTGCATCTAAATTAAACTTAAAAAAGATCTCTACTTCAACCCAACTTCAACTTCTTATTTTTGCAATTTTGAATGATGGATTGATCAATGGAGTTGGTGAAAAGAGAAATGAATTCAAATGAGCAACAATAAGTACTGATATAGGGTATGAAATAGACTCATTGGTCATCATTGTGGTTGGAGTCTAAAGCATTGTTGAGATCATCCATTTGTGAGGTACAAATAATTTAGAGAGACAAAATGGAGTTTCCATAGAAGATTCAAAAACTGAGGAAGATATATTGTTTGCAAGAATAGGTGAAACCGACAATTTTAAAAATTGTCTAAAGTGGTTTAAAATTGTCTAAAATGGTTTAATTTGGATTTTAACTCTTAATAAATTGTTAAACCAACCGTCTGTCCAAATTTTAAATAAAATTAAATTTGGTATGATTTAAATTTTTTATTTAATCATAAAGTATTAATTTTAATTGTTTGTAAAGTAAATAACAAGTTCAGAGATTTTTGTTTAATGATTTGAAGTAAAACTTTTGAAACAACAAAAATACCATAATATATGATAATTTAATTATAATCTAAAAATTAAAGAAATAAATTAATTATTTAATTTAGAAAACATCTTCTAAGTCGCAAGCAACCGTCGGACGCCTCTCCTTTTAAAATTAAAAGGCATCCCATTCCCAGATAGGAAGAATATGATTCGATTTCTCCCTCCGTCCCACTTCATTAGTAAAAGGGCAAAAATAAAAAATCATTCCTGAGTTTTAAGAAATTGCAAGGACACCCTTACATTATAAAAAATTTATATTTTTCACCTTATCAAAAGATTGTTAGCGTTTAAATGTAAACATAGAATTTACATAGAAAGAAAATAATTTTTGAGCAATTAAATTGTCTGGAATTAAATTTTAAGAAAATTGTCAATTGAAAATATTTGATCGACTTAATTTTCTATCTAGAAATTATTATATTTTTTCAACTTTCGATATTTGATTGTCATTATTTTTCATGAAAATAATCACATACACACATGTAAATAATCAATAAATACACAAATCAATAATTAATTACATAAAATAATCGAATATACACATATTTAAAAAATAAATCAAATAAAGAGGATGAAGGAGTCGTCGTTGCCATCGTTGTTCACTCCTTAGTCACTCATCGTCACTTTTTCTCTCGTTCACTCCATCGCTGCCTCTCGTTCTCTCGTCCTCTCTCTCGCTCAGTCCGTGGTTGTCTCTCATCCACTCTCACTGCCATTTTCTCGCTGCAGATCTGCTTCCAAATCTTGAAGATGAAAGGGCGGTCAAGAGTGAGAATATAATTGTCTAGAAAATGAACTCTCTCTCCACCTGGGAAATTCTTGTTCAGCAAAAATGTGAATAGAGAGCATCACGTGACCACAACTTGAAAAATTTCATAGAAATGTTGGTCAATCAAACACCTCAAAATATGGAATTTGGATGAAAAATAAAAAATTTTCATGAAAAATATGTCCAATCAAACAGATTGTAAGTGTAATAACGTGATGGCAAAATTATCTTTTTCTGAAAATATCTGATCATGTGTATATGAACAGTAAAGAGGAATTAAGAAATCAAGTACATATGCAAATTTAGAATGAAAAAACCAGAAACAAAAAAGAAATCAAGTTAGCAACTTTTTAATTGTATAAAAACATTTTGATAAAGGGGAATTAAATTTAGTATACATGTAAAATCAGGTTAGGAAGAAATAGATTTACATGCAATCATATATTAATAACAAATGTAGTAAAGCAAATATTTTATGAAGAAATACAAGTATTTAGACCTAAAATAAAAACTCTACTTTTATATAGTTGAAAATTGTCAACACTAAAATCAACATACATACACACTCTGAGTGAAATCTTTGGTAACTAATTTTTGAAACAATTAAAAAATCGAACCAACATATCTTATTTTTTCCCGTATCCATAGCAATCACATATATAGACATCTTATGCAAAATCAACATTCCGACGTCACAATTTTGTAAACTCATATATATACTTGCAAAAATTAGAAAAAAAAATAGTATCTAGTTGACAAACGAGTTTTTCAACTTAAATAAGTATCCATTCTATGTCAACTTTCACAATTTTGAAATCACATTTTCCATGCTCATTAAAAATTCTCAAAAATTACATATATGTCACAACCACTACTTTATCATCTTTTTAAGACAATTTGGCAAATACTTTATACATATCAACCCGATCTAATAATCATCAAGAGCCAGGTTCTTTACATATTTAATTAACACAATCAAATTAATACATTCAGAATTTATCAGAGATATATCATATAATTTACCTAAAAAAATCACTTTCAATTATAATAAACCCCATATTAGCTTGCATAAGTATACATAAAAATTCAAAAAAAATATATACATAACATTCAAATATTGGTACATATGCAAATTCAGAATGAAAAAAATTCACGGTAACATTTTCAAGCAGGTAAAAATTTATTATTCAATTTTTCTTTTTTTATTTCATTACTTTTGTTTGTTCTAATTATTTGTTTGTTTTAGTTATTCATGTAAATCCTATAAGGGTATTTTGGTACATTCGATTGTCAATTTCAAAACAGACAAATTTTTAATAGGGAAATTCTATTGGCAATCCGTATTTTTACTCTTCACAGCCCGCAGCGCATCAAATTCTACACCAATTTAAAAATTTCTATTTTACCCCTCCTATAGTCACTTTCTTCTCCGACCGCCAACCTCCGCCTCGCCCCCCTCTCTCTCCCCCCCCCCCCCCACAAACACATAGATATATAATTTTATACACACACATGTTGATGGGTACACAAACACACACACACATATATATATATATATACACACACATGTTGCTAGGTCGATCATGGAGGCCGACCCCCCATCCCCCACACACGCACTCTCTCTCACACACACACACAAACACATACATATATATATACACACACACATGCGGCCACCATGGCCAACCCAGCTACTAGGTCGGCCATGGCGGTCGACCCCCACCCCCATATACACACACACTCTCTCTCCCCCCCCCCACACACACGAAAACCATAGTCGCGGCTGTCATGGCCGCAGCCATGGCAGGAATCGAGGGCCTTTTTTATTTTTTATTTTTATTAAATTTTTTATTATAATAAAATAAAATTAAAAAATAATATAAATAAATAAATTTTAAATATCTGTATTTTAAATAATTATAATTTAACTAATTTTAAATTATTGTAATTAAGTGTTGAATTTTTAATACTTAAAAAGATTTAAAATTAGGTCATTTATCTTATTGAATTACTTAGATATACATATCTAAAAATCTTATCATCATTTAAAATATATGTATCTTTACCTAATTCAATAAGATAAATTAATTAAATTTTTTTAAGTATAAAAAATTTAACCTCTCTAAAATTCGTCTTAGGTGTTGAATTTTTTATACTTAAAAAAATTAAAATTAATTAATTTATCTTATTGAATTAGATAAAGATACATATATTTAAAAAAAATAATTTTAAATGATGGTAGAATTTTTAGATATATATATCTTTAAGTAATTTAATAAGATAAATTAATTAATTTAAAAATTTTTTAAGTATTAAAAATTCAATATGATGATTTAAAAAAATAAAATTAGAGAGGCTAAATTTTTTATTAAAAACATTAATTTTTTTTAAATTTTTTAGAAATTAAAAAAATTAAAAACAATTTCGACCCAGCAACATCTGTTTGTGTGTATATATATATATATGTGTGTGTGTGTTTGTGTATCCAATAATATGTGTGTATAAAATTATATATGTATGTGTCTGTGTGCGTGTGGGAGAGAGAAAAAGACGAGACGAAGACTGACGGTCGAAGAAGAAAGTGACTGTGGGATGTGGAAGGGGTAAAATATAAATTTTAAAATTAGTGTAAAATTTGATGCGCCGCTGGCTGTGAAGAGTAAAAATATGGCTGTCAATAGAATTTCCCCTTTTAATAACAAGAACCTCCATACTAAATTTTCAATAGTAAAAACATAATTTTTAATTGTGCAAGAGTGTCCCTTGCAATTTCTTTAAAACCGCGGGGTGATTTTTTATTTTTGCCCTTATTTGAAACACTGAGGAATCGATGATCAGCGTGCAGGAGATTCGAGCGAACAGTGAAGCCATTTACGATGGTAGATGATGCAAATGGTCATCTGGGAATCGATTATCGATGTTCCCCTTCAGATATTCAAGCAGTTGTCAGACTCTGTTCTGTTGTCCAACGAGAGAGACTCCCAACAAAGCAAAGCGGTGACAACGAGGTTAGTCATCTTCACCTTTTTCAGACCTATTTCATACGGTCAAATGTATGCAGTATGCCCATGGTTAATCACCTGGAAGAATCCCCAGTTTTCGCAGGCGTCTCTCACTTTCTCCACAATTTCACGGCGCCGTTCTTTTCCTGAGTTAATGGGTTCGAAGTCAATGATCGGAACAGTGAAGCGGGATTCGCCAGAGGCGGATTTGTGAGGAAGAAGGGCAATGTCGTGGAGAAATATACGCGGGATTTTTGTGATTCCGGCGTCGACGAGGCCCTTCACGCCGGTTCTCGAATCCTCGAAAGCCTTGAGCCCGCTTCTCCTACCAGTTTTTGGCTGAACTGCTTCTTGGCCGTTGCTTGTGGCCACCATTGTCTTCTCGCTGATGAGAGACAGATACTATCATCTACCAGTCCAAAGATATGACAAACTTCGAAATAATGTTATCATTGGTAGAGATACACACCGATAAAATAACAGTTCTATATGGACTGTATAATTGATTTTATATATCTATTTAAAATATAAAAAATAAAATTTATTGAACTCACTTTCATACCGTGGACTGTATAATTGATTTTAGGATAATGCTACACGAACGGAATAGTAAACAGAAAGTTAGACAACTCTAACTTCTCGCGATATTTTAACACAAAAATATTGCGAGAGATTGACATGTTTTAAAATACCCACCCAAATATTTTTGAATTAATTTTTGGCCCGCCCATTTTCAAACCCACCGAAGAATAAAACCACCCTCTCTCAAATCTCTCACTCTTTCTCTCAAAACCACCCTTTCTCAACCCCCCCTCTCTCTCTCTCAAAATCGCTGTATCTTTCCCCCATTCTTTCTTTCAAACCCACCCTCGCGGGTTGCAGCATCCGCCTTAGCCCCCCCCCCCGGCCGCGAGCACCGTCCGCTGTTGCCCCTGCCTTTGCCGGTCGCAGCGCCTCGCCCTCACCAGGTCACCCCCACCACCGGCCGCAGACCGCCGTCGCCCCCCCTACAGCGTCGCTCGGACCGCCATCCCCCCCACAGCGCCACTCGAACTGCCATCCCCCCCCCCCACAGCGCCGCTCGGACCGCCGCGCCCCCACCCGTCATCGCCCCTCCCTCCGCCGCGAGCAACCGCCTGCACCTATCACACTGCCGGCCCCTCATCGCTGCTCGGATGGCCACCCGCTGCTGCTGTTCGCCCTCACCGGGTCGCCCCCTGGCGGGACGCATATACATTTACATAGATTTGTATTTTTTTTTTCTTTTTACTTGGTTGATTTTTGGATTGTGTTAGGAGTTTCTGGTTTGGGTTTACAGAATATTAAATTTATATGATATTGTCAAAAAATGAAATTTATCTGGTAGCGAATGTGGTAGTCGGAACAAGAATATGATTGAAGACTTTGACGAGCAAGATGAAAATGTTAAATATTATTTTGTTTGTAATTATTTTATTTTTTATAATTCTGAAAATTAAAAATTTATTATTTGTTTGTAAATTTAGTTTTCTAAAAATTAAAATTTATGTAATTAATTTTATATTATAAAATTTATGTAAAATAATTAATTTTATATTATGTAATATATTTAAAAAAATTATCAAAATTTGATTAAAAGTTTAAGCGTAACAGTTTAAGGTTAGATTTAACAATATTTAATCAAAATCACTATAATGAAAATTATATATCAAAACTTAATAAAAAGAAAAATTGAAATTCAGGAGGCTTCAACTTGAGTTCTTGATCTCGCTTACTCGTAATTTCACCTGTAATTTGGTTTTTAGATGAAAGCTCTTGTGTTGGTCACTTGGAGGCTTCAACAAATTGACTCTCAGTGCCATGTATGAGCTGACTATATTTAAGGGATCATTTGCACAATCATTGTAGCAGTTTTTTAAACCTAATTGATTGTGAGGATTCAATCTAGTTCGGGATTGAAATATGACAAATCTAATTTTTTTAAATATATTTCATAAAATAAAATTAGTTATATTACATAAATTTCCTAATATTAAATTAATTACATAAATTTTAAAAAAATTACACTCAAATAACAAATTTTTCATTTTCAGAATTACAAAAACTAAAATCATCATCTCTTCTTAATTTTCCACATTCACAACCAAATTTTCACCAACACATATAAAAATAGAAAAATTAAAGCAGAAAAATAAAAAGATATAAATATATAAAAAATATATAAATGTATGCAAAGGGGGCGGTGGGTGGGGGTGGAGGGTTTCTGTGGGCGACGGAGGGGGTGGGGCAGGCGACTGTGTAGGGGCGGAGGGCCGGCGATGGCTGTCGGAGCGACGGTGTGTGGGGGACGACAGTGATCAGTGGCCGGTGATAGAGGTAATGACGACGGTGGGAGGTGTTCGCGGTGTTGGCGAAGGAGACGGCTATGCGAGTGGGGGGCCGACGACGAGCGGTTTTGGTGGGGGAGATGGCGGGCGACGGCAGTGCGAGCAGCGGTGGCAGGGGTGACGGTGACGGCGGTGCGAGCGACTGTGTGGGGGGCGGACGCTGCAACCGGGTTTGAGAGGGAGAGATAAGAGTGGGCTTTGATAGAGAGAGAGTGGGGGAGAGATAAGACTGGATTGGTTTGAGAGATGGCGGTTTTGATAGAGGGAGAGAGTGAAAGTGAGAGTCAGAGGTCAGGGTGAACTTGTCTTTTGCCTTAAGGGGTAGATATGTAATTTTGTTAGAGTTGTCTAACTTTCTGTTTACTATTCCGTTCGTGTAGCATTATCCTTGATTTTATATATCTATTTAAAATATAAAAAATAAAATTTATTGAACTCACTTTCATCATTCAAACACTTCCCCTGACGTCACCATTTTTTATCTCTACAAAAGATAATTCGCGTTACATCAAACTTTAAGTACGTCATACATTAGGTCTAATATATTAATTATGATATTTAATTAATAATTATCTTAAAGTTTTTTGTATGAGTGATCCATGAATTAAAATATTTTACAATTTTTGTATGATTTTTAGATTATTAAAATAATTTTTAAAACGATTTTCACCATTTTTATGTTTTGATTATAATTTATGATTTCATTACAAATTTTCATAATGATTTTATAATATGACCCAAGTTATACAGACAGATGATATATAATAAAATATATAAGGCAACGTATGTTATATATTAATTACTAAAGTGTATATTATATTAAGTACATTATATATTGTTATTGTCAATATACAATAATAAATTATTTTGTATGAGAATATATCTCTTAGAGTCTATGAAAAAACTGTAAAGAAAAAAATCAATTGAGGCACGGGTGAAATAACCTACAGAGTCTTCGATACATAAATCACTTTCGTGCATGAAGTAAAATTATACTTTCAACATATTTGTGAGCATACCTAAATAAAGAATGTGGCTCTCTTATTTATAGAAAAAAGAATAATTAAAGGATTGCATCATTTGACGGGCATTTTGGCCTCAAAATATCAGAGAGTTTCGAATGGCAGTTGCTGAGTGACTCATAAATTCTCGATAAGATCTCTCGAAGGCACCAAGAGAGACTTCTTAGTGAGATCACTCAATCACAACATTAGCCTCTTGGCATGAGATCACTCACGAGTTAAAAGTCCCCCATGAATCTCTCGTAAATCTCTCAAGATGAAGTCATTTGTAGACTAAAGTTCCTTATGAGTCTCTCACGAATTGAAAACCCTCGTGAGTTTACCGTTTTAATCTATCATTTACGTCTTTTACCTAAATCTTTCAATGGACTATGAGATCCTTTTTTTGGACTTGAAACTTATCCTCAAACATAAGTTCATTTTCTTGAACAAAACATATGAATAAAATAAATGTAAAATAATAGAAATAATATACCATGGTACATCATGTACATTATTTTCATTTTTATTTTGTTAAATTAAAATAATTAGTGCTTAATTAATTAATCAGGCCTAGTTATCATGGCATGGGCGGGACGCTTTATTACATATTGGACTATGGCAACACAAAGCTCGGGCCCAAAAGTTTATTTCTTGGCCCAATTCTCATCCCATTTTCTTTTTCTTTCCCCATTTTCTTTTTGGGCTTTTGCATTTATACCTAACCTCCAATCAGTTACGCGAAAAGGCCAACACTAAAAGAACTAGCTTGTATGGAAACTAAAAAAAAAAATAGATACAAAATGAAATGAGAGTAGAGAAATGATATTTTTTAAAAAAAAGTGAGAAACGAAAATATAAAAAAAAATGCAAAAATAAAAAATATAGGGGCATTTTTAAGAAATATAAATTTTAATATAATTTTTTTTAAAAACTAATTATTTAATTTAAAAATAAACATAAATTCTATAATGCATTTAAATAAAATTTGAAAAATTTCTAATATTACAAAATGCCCTTAAAACATTTTTAAAATTATAGAAACGGTTTGAAAACGTTTGACGTTTCAAAAATAGAAACATTTTGAAAATTTTGAAACAATGCCCTTAAGACGTTTTTGTATATCATAGGTCGAAAGGTGATGGGCCTTGTTTTAGGATATATTCGTTGTATATTTCTTAAATTTTGTAATTTTTGTTTGGAGATTTTTTTTTAATTTATATTTTACTAAATATGTTTTTTTTTATTTTTTTTTGAATTAGGGACGACATCCCCTTTGTTACTTATAGTGTTGAATAAATTAACTGCACATCCTCTTAAATTTGGGGTCTTAGCTCAAACACTTCTTGAACTTTATTTTTCACAAAATTAGTCCATGAGCTTTTTTTAAAATTACAACCCATACCTAGAAACAACTTTAATTAAATTAATTTAAGTTTAAATTATCCCAAATCTCTATTCAATTTAGATTAAGGGAAAATTACACACAATACCCTTAGGTAGTATTTGTTAATTAAGATATGAGGTAAAAAATTTCAGATATAAGAAATATTTCAGGTGTTTGTTATTTTCAACGTGTATATTAAATTTATCTAACATTTTTCAAAAATACCCTTACGTGACTTCTTACTTACTTTTTACAAATAAATTTATCCGACCCCTCTCTAGATAAATTTATTTGATATTTTACATATAAGGCTAAATTACCTATATACCTCTCATAGGATAATTAATGTCATTCAATATATTTTTAAGATTTAAATTTATTAAGTCTTATTTTTACAATAAAGTTAGTTTTAAAATAACTTATTTATTTAAGTCTTATAATTAATGTCATTTAATATATTTTTAAATTATCATATGTTTTGACAATTTTTTAAATTTAAATGAAATTATTACTTTCATTGATTTTTAAAATCTAAATTTATCTAATACAAATTTATCTAAAATTTTATTATCTAATACAAATTTCTTTCACAGATTTTTAAATTATTTTATTCATTTTTATATTTTATTATCTATTATAAAAATATATTTTGATACTTTTTAATTATCTATGTGGAATTATTGTTATTCCACCAATAATCATTTCTACTTGGTGAGTCCTTTTAGAATCTATTTTTGAATATGGATTTAGAAAATAAAATATTATTTTTAATTTTATTTTTTGACAATTCACATTAATCATAAAACACTATTTTAATCATAAAATTGTTATTAATGTTATCATACAACTTTAAATGAATTTAGTAATAGAGATATTTTAATAAAAATTCCTTATTTTGGTACTTATCATATGCATTTAACAAACATATGAAAAAAATTATAATATTCAATGAATTCTTAACATATAAATTTTAAAATATTTAACAACCTTATTTTGACCATTTTATATCTTAATTTAAAAAATATTCAAAACTCATCTTGATATTCCCTTATTTTGCTCATTTTAACAAACGTTACCTTAATGTTTAGGATAATGACAAGAACTACTTTTGATATTTGGAAAAATATATTAAGTACTCCTAAAATTTAATATTATGTTACAATTTTCTCTTACCATTAGTTAACCTTACTTAATTATTAAAAATAACCAAAACACCCTCACATATTTTTTTTTCTCTCAGCCCCAGATGATTTGGGTTCGAGGTGCATATTCATGATCAAATTCAAATGAATACCATATACAGCATAATAATTAGAACATATTTGTATCATTAAAATATATTTTTTTAATTTAAAAGTATATCTTCCCCAAAAACTAAACCACCAATAACTGCCAAGCTAAACTTTTGAGAGGTACTCTTTATTTAGTCTATTGAAGCAAGTGCTACATATAGGTGAAGGGAATTGAGTCTTTATTCATGTTTACATAGGATGTAACGTGTATCAGATACCATCTTTATATGTAGTCATCATCAATCGCCCACGCAATTGATTAAGAGCAATTAGTTAATCCACGATCAAATGCGTTACTTGTTTTAGTTTAAGGGCAATTGGAGGTTTCGATCATCAGATGGCAAGTGGTTCAGAGCCTTAAATGAGAGAGGGCAGAGGTCCCATCAAGGCCTTTGGCACAGAAGTTAAGTACGTAATCTCTCACAGTAGTTTCCTTGTACTTTGGAGGATTGTCTTCTGATAGCAGCTCTTTGATGGGCCCATAAAGCTTCGTGTATGGCAGAAAGTCTGTGCTGAAGAAGCATGCCACTGAAACTCGTGGACCAACTTTGTTTGCCAATACTCTGTGCTCAACGCTTATAAACTTGTCATTTGATATCAGCTGAAAGCCCCAACACAAAACCCAGTTAATGTCATTCTATGAAATATGAATGTAACTCGCAAGACAAAACTTCTATTCCATTTGAATGATCAGTTTTTGGTGCAGAGACTGAATCCACTATTTGAATTTAGCTTCTAATATAATGCAGGGTTCTAATGGCTGCCTCAGGAGAAGCCCCGAAGTTCAGAGCTTTAAGTGAGTGAGGACAAAGGTGCCGTGAAGGCCTCCGGCAAATAAGTGAAGCGTGTACTCTTTGACAGTGGATTCCCTGTACTTTGGATGATTGTCTTGCGACAAGAGCATATATATTTACTTGGTCAGTGACCATGACTCTGCCTGAAGCAAATTAAAGAGAGTACGTAAATCAAAAACTTGCCTGCAGAAGATCTCCTATATTGACCACAAGAGCTCCAGGGGTGGGAGGAACATCAATCCACTGGTTCTGATGAAGAACTTGGAGGCCTCCAATGTGATCCTGCAGAAGCACTGTGAGGAAGTCATTGTCAGCATGCTTGCTGGTGCCTAGGGTTAGCTCTGGCTGCGGGCAAGCTGGGTAGTAGTGGCATAAAACACTAAGCCCCTCAGCACACCCCATGTCTATCAATTTGTCTGGCTTGAGCCCAAGAGCCTCTGATAATAGCTTGAACAAATATCTCCCTAGCTTCATTACTTGCTCCGGGTACTCCTTCAGAATTTCTCTGCAACGTACGTAAACTAGGATATTATATATGAGTCCTGCTATTCGTACAGAAGAAGTTTTACAGGGAGTTGTACAGAACTAATATATCATGATATTTTGACAGTACGTAAGATATAAATTGAAACAATTTATCGCGATAAATTGCTGATAAATTGAATTAAATGAAAAGAGGGAGAAGAGAGAGGGAACACTGGCGAAACCCTTCTTCCCAAACCACCCAAATCAACCGACCATCGGCAAAGCCACCATTCTCCATTGGCAACACAGAAAGCGATTGACTGGAGCTTGGATTTATTTTGTGTCTTCTGGTATATTGTTGATATCGAGCTTCCTACAATGCTAAAATCATATTAAGGAAAAGGTCTGGTGCTTTGATAAGTGGCAAAGCTCCAGAAGATGATCTCTTCATCTGGCTGTTATTACCGTTACATCACCTCATGAACCATTTAATTTTTTATGTTGCCTGTCTTGATAAGAAGGTAGACCTGAGGCATGACAGGGAATCATTTACAATTTTTAGTTCTGTTGAGTTCTTTAGTTCTCTGTAGGCAATTGGATTTACAGTTATTTTTGTTCTGGATGCTGACTGTCTTTAGGTGCTGGAAATTGTGCTGAAGAGCACTGTTATCTCCCTTCTTACTGGTAAGAGGCCAAGTTATATTTTTCAGTAGATGGTGGGGCCGACGGTTGTGAGAGAAGAGCGATGGTGTCTGTGAGAGGAAGAGAGAGAGTCGATTGCGTCACCAGTCGTCTCTGGTGGGTGGGCCGGCGGTCGTGAGCGCGACACTGAAAGAGAGATGGCGGTGGCTGGGTCCGACACCGTCTGCGAGAGGGAGAGTGAAAGAGAGACAGAGAGAGCTGTACAGTTGGGCGGGCGGATGGAGCCGACACTCGTCTGCAAGAGGGAGAAGAAGAGTGAGAGAGACAAAGGCCAACAGTGTTCATTGGGTCATTAATTAGAGGGCCAAATTGGTCATTTCGCCTCATTCTGTAAAGTTTCTGTACAATTTATTCTGGGGAAATTTTATTCAGAACCCGAAAATTTGCTCTTCAAAACCCACGTCCCATCAAAATTTTCAATAATTTTAATATACCTCTTTTACCCCCACAACCCACAACAAACTCTCTTCTCCGATCACCTCTCATCCTCAGCCATCACCTAAATATATAAATACGCACTCACGCATACTTATACATATATATATACACATAGCATGGCCGCGGCCATGGCAGCCGCGACCATGCAACCCAGCGCACACACACATATACACTCACACACCAATACACTCACACACCTATATAAATATATATACACACACTTATATATATATATATACAAGTTCCATGGCCGCGACCATGGTAGCCGCGGCCATGGAAACCCCCGCACCTCGTGGTGCAGGGGTTTCTATAATCCCCGCACCGCGAGGTGCGGAAGTTTTTGAAATCCCCGCACCTCGCGATGCGGGGGTTTCAGCAACCCCCACACCGTGAGGTGCGGAGATTTCTAAAATCTCCGCACCTGGCGGTGCAGGGAATCAAGCCTTCCCCGACTGCTGGGAAGGCTTGATTAAATTTGTTTTATTTTAATTAAATTTGTTTTATTTTATTTTAATTAAATTTATTTTATTATAATAAAATAAAATAAAAAATAATATAAATAAATAAATTCTAAATATCTGTATTTTAAGTAATTATAAATTAACTAATTTTAAATTTTAAATCATTGTAATTAAGTGTTGAATTTTTAATACTTAAAAAAATTTAAAATTTATTTTATTGAATTACTTAAAAATATGCATATCTAAAAATCCTATCATCATTTAAAATAATTTTTTTTAAATATATATATCTTTACCTAATTCAATAAGATAAATTTAAAAATCCTATCATCATTTAAAATATATTCTTTTTAAATATATGTAATTATAAAAAAAATATATTTTAAATGATGATAAAATTTTTAGATATGTGTATCTTTAAGTAATTTAATAAGATAAATTAATTAATTTTAAATTCTTTTAAGTATTAAAAATTCAACACCATGATTTAAAATTTAAAATTAGTTAAATTATAATTACTTAAAATCCAGAAATTTAAAAATTATTTATTTGTATTATTTTATTATAATAAAATTTTTAATTAAAATAAAATTATAAAAATATAAAAAGTCTTCCCGACTGCTGGCAGTCGGGGAAACTTGGCTTTCCCAACTGCTGGCAGTCAGGGATTTCAACAATCCCCGCACCTCGCGGTGCGGGGGTTGTTGAAACTCCCGCACCGCGAGATGCGGGAATTTCTGAAATCCCTGCACCTCGAGGTGCGGGGGTTGCTAAAACTCCCGCACCGCGAGGTGCGGAGATTACTGAAATCCTCGCACCTCGCGGTGCGGGAGTTGCTAAAAACCTCCGCACCGCGAGGTGCGGAGGTTTTCATGGCCGCAACTGCCATGGCCGCGGCCATGCTTTTGTGTGTGTGAGTGTGTATATATATATATAAGTGTGTATGAGTGTGTGTATATATATATATGTGTGTGTGTGTGTGTGCTGGGTTGCTGTGTGTGTGTATATATATATATATGTGTGTGTTTGTGTGTATATGATGTAGAAGGGAAAGAGAGATGCGAGATGATAGTCGGCGATGAGAGGTGATCGGAGAAGAGGGTTGGCTGTGGTTGTGGGGGGGATAAAATAGGTATTTTAAAATTATTAGAGATTTTGATGGGACGTGGGTTATGAAGAGTAATTTTTCGAGTTCGCGATAGAATTTTCCTTTATTCTGTACAAACAGCATTTCTCTATTATATATAGCACCTAAAGGTTCTGTGCAAATATTATTTTCCCTTTTAGTAATCAAGGGTGAGTCTAGATTTCACAGCACGCGTGTGTGCAAAATGAGCAGCCCCAGTCCCTCAGTCCACCTATTAGTTTATGCTTATCACGAAGCCAAACTGAGATAAACCTCATTGTAGGCAACTAATCAAGCAAAAGGGTCGTGAGGCGGATCACGAGTCTGATCACTGGACTTAAAACTTAAGATTTTTTCTCCAGCATATGAACTCTCATGTCACTTAAGCTATCATTCGCTGATCAATAATTATTATCCAATGAATATAACAAGTAGATTAAGGATCAAGAAACTCTCTATAACAAACCTGCAGATATCAGGCAGGTCCTTTGGATCTGGACACTGGGGAGCCATGGGACAGTAGAAAGTGTCCCTCCAGTTAGCCGTCGGCGCGCTATACAAATCAAAGTTGGTGTTATACACAAAAGGTTTTGTTAAATCCCTTGTGTACCACTGCTTCTTCACCTCGGTGTCTTGCTCATAGAATCTGTGGACTCCATTCATCATCTCCTCCAACACAGCCTCAGGGACGCCATGGTTGATCAGTTGGAAGAAGCCCCATGTTTCGGACGCTTCCCGGATTTGCTCCACCACCTCCCTGCGCTTGACTGGATCTCCGTCGCCTCCATGAAGGTCGACGACTGGAAAAATGAACGGGCTTTCGGTGGGTTTTGATGGGGTTTTGTCATGATGATCATCTGGTGGCTGAATGAATATCGGAGGGACAGCGGCGACTCCGGCGTCAACAAGGCCTTTAACGCCGGCTCTGGTGTCGTCGAAAGCCTTCAGTTCACTTGCTCGGTCGTAGTTTGCTGCATCTGTTTTCGAAGATGAAGAAGCAACCATTTTCGCTCTGGAAGGTTTTGGAATTCAATCCTAGAAACTGAACTTTTTGGCTAAATTTGGTGGAATCAAATTAAGCGGTATGTGTGTGTTCTTGTGTTAACAAGTGGAAATGAAGAGTTGGGCAATCAAAGTGAAAAAACAGAGCTGGGGATGCGAGGGATGGAATGGAGTGATGCAGTAGTGTAGGACAATGTTTAAGGGGACATTCCATTTGTAGAGGAGAAAGTTTGACCGTTGAATGTACATGTGATATATGGCTATATTTTGATATTAAAATATTATGATAAATTGCAATTTTTGTTCACCGCCTTTCCCCCCCCTTCCCTCGTCAGTGTAACTGACCACCCATCATCGTTCTTCATCTCAATCTCCTCGCATCTTCTCATCTCTGCAATCTCATCGCTATCACCTTGCCACCTCTCACTGCTGCAACCTCGCCGCCTTGCGACGATAGACAGTTTTTAGAAACAACCATGGAAAGGGAAGAGAGAGGAGATGGCCGAGGGGAAGAGAAGTAAATTTATAATTAATTTGACAAGAGATATTTTGGTTATTTGTGCGCGTGTGTAGCCAAAGTTGTAACCCTCTATGTACAAGTAGCGTTTTTCTTGCGAAAATGTTATTTGTACTCAATGGGCTATATCTTAGACTACAGAAAATAGCTCAATTGACAAAAATATCCTCGCTTAATTTACAAAAGCCCCTTCCTTGTTTTTCTCTCTCTCTTCACCCAGCAATCCCATAGTTGCCTCTTCTCTCCTTTATCCCAGCTATCACATGACCGCCTCCTCTCTACTCTCTCATTCCCTTTCCATAGCCGCCTTCAACAAACGTTTGTCACCGCCTTCGCCTCTCTTCTCGTGTGCGATCGTCGTTGCATCCTCAATGACGATTAGCACCAAGAGCAAGGCAACGAGGGGCATTTGTTGGAGCCAACAATCGGACGAGGGGAGAGAAAAAAGAGGACGCAACCATGGGTTGTTGGGTGAGCAAAGTAAATTTGCAAAGAAAATATCGATACTTTCGTTATTTTAGCGTGTGTGTAATTCTTATTATAGTCCTGTGTGTACAAATAGTATAATCTTTTTTCTTAAATTTTAGAGCCAAGCTTGAGGCTTGCTTAAACAGCTTAAAGATTCTTATTTATTGTTTTGAAAAGTGCTATAATTTATAAAAAGAAAAAATTAAACTATTACAAGACGACTTCAAAATTATTTCAAAAAATAGCAAAAATTATTTATAGAAACCAAAATGTCAAAGACCCAGATTCGAAAAGCTGCAATCCAGCCGCTACTTTTTTTAGTTGGGAAATGATCAGAAAATAGATAGATAAATAAATGAATGAATGAATAAAGAGTATAAAGGCCAATGGGCAATGGCTGCCTTATTCCAGAGCTACCCCCATGGGAGTTGGGATAAGATCCACTGCAATCTGCCCAACTGACTCGGAGGATGACAAAGGAGAACGAATTGTTGGGCTGGCGAGGATTAAAAGCAAAGCAAGGGTGGTGAATTTGTGTTATTTTAATATGAACTCGTAGTTTACGTCTCTTCGGTGGTGCACCATGATTGTATTTGTCTAGACGACTAGATAAAAAGGAGCACCACACCGCCCGGTATTCTTCCTTGCCGGCTTCAATACAGTCTCCTATTTTCCCCATTTTCCCCAGCCTAGTGGTCCTCTTTATTAACCCAAGGACTCTTAGATTATATTCTTAGACGAGAAAATCTTCTTATAAAACCTCTTTAACACTCTTAGATAGAGTGTAAATATAAAAATACAAAAAATAAACAACAGAAACAGAAATGATCTAGTCACGAATCAAATAATAAGCGCAAGATATATTTTGCTTCGGAATGCCTTTGGCAAAACTATATCCAGCCTTCAAACATTCACTAAGAGCAATCTTTTTTATTACCAAGAATGATCAGTACACAGCTTGAGTAATTTCTCCTATTCCCAAGTACAACCAACACTCATTCTCCAATATTATAAAGTTGTCTTGAACACCAGCCTCTCTCTCTAAATAAATGTTCGCTCGATACAATAGAATGAGAGAATCTACCCCATTGCCCTATATTTATAGGAAAATGCTATTTGTACAAAAACTTGGTTACAGAAAATGTACAGGGATGATATATCGTGAAATATCGCAATATTTTGACATCAAAATATCGCGATATTTTGAGTTCATCCCCTCCTCCCTCTCTCCTATCTCTCTCCCTCTTTCCCTCGCCACTGCAACCTCACATGCGGCCGTTCTTCGCCTCCGCCTGGTCTCGCCGCCGCCTCGCCTCACCAGCGCCTTGCCTCGCCTCGCCGCTGCAACCTCCGCCGCCTCGCCCCGTCGCCTCTGCCGCCTCATCGCGTCGCCTCGGCCGCCTCGCCGCTGCCGCCTCACCTCGCCTCGTCGCTCCCTCTGCCGCTGGAGCCGACGGTGTGAGAAGGAGAGCCAGAGAGAGACAGAGGGAGAGAGAGATGCTGCATTTGGGTCATTTGGGTTATTAATTACAAGGGCAAAATAGATATTTTGGTTGCCCTGTAAATTTTTCTGTAAGATTTGTTCTGTACAAATAGCATGACCCATATTTATAATAGTGAATGGATACTCCAATTAAGATTTTAAAATATTTATAGTTTAAACTCCCAACTTATCACTAATTATAGTTTGTGTTACAACTTTTATCTAAAATCTTCAATGATTCTCAAAATACACTGCTATAACTGATCTTATTAACCTATACTCTAGACAACATTTTAACAAATCTCATAAGAACTTGACCTTCATCTATCAAAACCTTGGCCTTCCAATATATGAACTTGACCTCTTCTCATAGGATCTTTCTACTGCACCTAATTACTCAAACACAAAACAAATATTAAGAATATCAAATTAATATTGAAAACATAACAATAGACCACATTTTGGATAAATTTTAGCTGCAATAACTATACTTGCAACTCTCATTAAATATTATCCTCCTCAAGGGATTTCCTAATAAATAAATTTTCCTAACATCAATATGATTGATAATACTCCATGGTGGGACTAAAGACTAAGCCAAATGGACTGCCTATTAGTTGTTTCAACTCCTCCTACCTAGACTGTATTTTAGGGTTCCTGTTGCATACAAAATGCAACATATACACCCTAAATACATAATTTCTAGCTAGGCAAACTCCACCATAAACCAAATCCATACATGATATTTATTACTCATTAATCGCAAAGTGTCCAAACTTTTACACAGCATTACATCAATAGTTCACCATACCCAGATTGGCCTTAACATTGTTAGACTGTATTCCTAACTTCGCAAAATCGGTCTTTTAGGCTTTATCACTATCTTCCCTTCTTATGTTTGTTTCAAAACCCAAAGGACTGCTCGACCTTTTTTCTTAACTCTCTTTTATTTCCAACTTAACAAAGGTATGCTTAAGATTTGGGTACTCTTAGGTTGCCATGAGCTGTTTTATTCCTATTCCAACCTCTATGCCTTATCTTTCCAGCTTTTCCTCCTTCCAACAATCTCAAACACTGAACTATCACCTTAGCTACACCTTGAGATTCCCATTGGATAACTATCAATGAAGTTGCCTTACATTTCCTAAACATACCATTGAAATTAACACAGCTACCTCATGCACTCAATTTACCCCTTAGACTATCACAATCTTATATCTTACCTAGGAAATCCTTTTGCCTATATTCCCTTGGGCTACTCTATAAGATCACTTTTCCCTTAGATCCCTTATGAATAATTAACTGTTCGAGACACCTATTTGATCCGAACTCTAAACCTTCTATTCCCTTGCTCATTTCCTACAAAATAATTCTCTTTCTCTTTCCTTGCTTAATCTGGACTTTTGATCAATAATGGTTACACCATATAAGGACACACTTGCACACATCATTTCCCCTTACTGTTCACATGGACCCTTATTGCAAGAGCCAAAACTATCTTAAACACTAGCTTCCTCCCTCTCACAATCCAGCCCAAGCTTACATAATTAATATGATCCCAAAAAAAAAAAAAAAATCCAGATTTCCTTATTGTTATACCTTAGTTCATAAGTTAGTTTCAAACATCCCAAAGGATTCTCCTTGCTGGCCAGCATTCCAAATTCCTTCCTTGGGCATTGGAATCAACTAATTCCATGTCCTCTTATTAAAGTTTTACCTCATAGGTAAGAACCCTAACTTTCGTAAGACCTAGGCATACCTATTACAAAACTCCACAACACTTAACCTTTCACACTAGAAGCAATTTCTAGCAATCTTAAATTCAATTCCAGCAAGCTCATATATGTTTGGGAATTTCTTAGAGACACACCATCTCCACTAAGTTCACCTTACCTAGCTTCACCATAAGACAAGGCCTAGATAGGTTCCCAAAACATTCGAGAAACTAATTTCTAATGGGATTTATTGATTTTGGAGACTTCTACATTTGGAGACCTAGTCAAAACTACATGGCCATTATTCCTATACACCTGCACATTTTTCCCTCCCCTAATATCCCTAGCCTTAGATACCTTTCCTAGTCCTTACTCACCATTGTGAGTCATTCTCAAGAAATGCTAACCTAACTTATCATGGGCTATCCTTAGTAGCTGCAGCTTATCCACAGAACCTGCAAGCATGCACTACATAATCTCTATTCTTGAGGGTTGCTTCCATCTCTCTACGAGATCCTAGCAACTCTCAGGACTCCAATTCTCACTATCTAATTATTCCTAAGGGCATTAGACTTTCTATTAAAACAGGGACATAATTTACAACTTCTAATAATCTGGAATAGCTCTACTGACTGCACTCTCACCCTGCAATTAAAACACAATAAAAACAAATCATAATAAAACTTTTATATTTTTTTTATTTTAGTGAGAGGTTTATACTCGCCAGTGTACGAGTGCAGTTGTAGTCCAAATTTAAATTTATATTTTCTGGATGAATCCAGGTCGTCCACTGAGAGATTTATTTATGGCAAAAGAAAAAGAATGTCACACACACACACACGCATTTGGACAAATTGACAACAAGATTTTTTATGGTTTTGTTTTTAGACAACAGATACTAGAAAATAAAGTAAGGCAAAAATTGAAATAAACATTAAACGTAAAAATATGAATTTGGATAGTGCTTGAGTTAAGACAATTTCAGTACCAACCCGTTGATTCCCAAATTTTAGCATATAAGATTAGCAACATTAATTTAATTTCAGATATGAGGGTTTGTTATTAAATGCAATTAGAGATGATGATAGTTCTAGGTTAAGCAATCCCCATACATGATATGCGGGATTCTAATTTAAGCAACTACCATAAATCCAATTACAATTAATATACAAAACAACTAAATTAATCATCCGGGTTTGGGTATGATAGTGTTTCCAGTTCTAGTAACTCTCATACATGGCATGAAAGCTCTAAGTTAGGCTTACGCTCCAATCCAAACCTAGTGATTTTTTAATAATTAATACACACTCATACTGAAATTTAAATTAATGTTACTTACTTAAAGCGCAGCTTTCTTTGGGAATCATTGGCATTGGACACTGTCCTTGCCTTAACCCAAGATTAGATTTAACTACTCATTTTTATTTGAAAGTTAATTGACAGAAATTTAAATGACGTAATTTAAATAACAGAATTTAAATGACAAGAAATTTAAAAGCATAAACTAACCGGCCATTTAGGCGGTAGATAATTAAATGACAAGAATTAAAATTACAGAAATTTAAAGGCATAAACTAACCGGCCATTTAGGCGGTGAATAATTAAATGACAAGAATTAAAATTACAGAAATTTAAAGGCACAAACTAACCGGCCATTTAGGCGGTGAATAATAAAGTAATAATAAATGACATAAGAATTTAAAAGAAAAAAGAAAAAAAAGTAACATTATAAGAGAAAGTACTAAAGAAAATGAGAAAGAACAAGAACAATTCTCAAAGAGAGAATTATAAGGAAACAACTAAACTTTTATTCAAGAATAATAATCACACTTACAAATGCAATCAAGTGAGCTATTTATAGGCCACAAGATGCAATACAAACCACACAATTTCAATTATTCAATTAGACATAATTATATCTAATGGGCACTCACACACTTAAAGTTAAATGGATTTTAGCTATAATACACACCTAATATTAAATAGATTTTAGCTAAAATACATACCTAATAAAGCACTCATAAAGTTAAATGGATTTTAGCTATAATATCCACCTAATAGTTAAATGGATTTTAGCTAAAAAACACACCTAATAAAGCTCTCACATAAAAAATAAAAATAGATTTCTATAAATTGGTTTTTAATCTTCATTAGGATTAAAAATAATCCTTGGGCCTTCTCCAAATAATATTTTCCATGGGTTGCTCAAATTGGGCCTTAATTCTTCATGGGCTTGAATTCTTCATGGACTTTAATTTTTCATGGGTTTGATTTCTTCATAGACTTGATTTCTCCATGGCTTTGATTTCTTCATGGACTTGAATTCTTCATGGACTTTAAGTCTTCATGGGCTTGAATTCTTCATGCCTAAAAAAAATAAAAATAATTTAATGTTATTAATAAATTATATATTATATATATGTATTACACATGGCACATATATATATTAGATTATATTATATATATATTACATGCATGCATATAATGATATATATGTATTATATATAATTTTATATATTATTATTATTTACTTTAGAACTTCATTTCATTCATCTTTCAATTTAAATTTACATATAACCATAAAATATATATTAATATCTAATTTAAACCATATTTAAGATCAAAAGAAGGGTATAATTATAACAAAATTTTTACAAAATTAACCACTAATCATCTACCATGCATCATTTTCTCCCATCTCCAATTCCCTTGACCTTAATTGTTGCCTAGACAAAACCTATTCCACCCCTCTACCATGACTCTATATGAAAATACATATTACCTATGATAGGAACATTCTAAACCTAGGCCCTGTGTTACTTTTATTGCATGCCTAGAAAGAAAAAACTATAGAACTCCTGAGCTATCATAGCTGAATTCACTCATGGTGTTAGAACATTCGGGGCTAGATTTTTCTTGAAATTCCTTTTTCTTGTTTGGGAAATTCTCTCTTACTATGACCATTTTCATGACACAAGAAACACCTAATAGATCTCCTACTATTTCTAGACTTAGATCTTCCCCTACCCCTATTTCTTTGATCCCCCTTTTTCGGCCTAGATCCAGCTTCTAGGGCATCTCCTAGAGAACTCTTGACCTCTACCTTTTGTTGCAATTCCTTGGAGTTTAAAGCTCCAATTACATCATCTAATGAAAGATTTTCCCTACCATGCTTTAGTATGTCAACAAAGGTCTCATAAGTCTTAGGCAAAGAGTGTAAGAGGACAAGGGCCTTGCCTCATCATCATACTTAATATTTATGTTCTCTAAGTCCAAACACAACTTTATAAAATTATCAATATGGCCATGCAATTTTTGACCTTCTCCCATTCTAAATGAGAAGAAGCGGGTTTTCAAGAACAACCGAGTAGAAAGGGTCTTGGTTAGGTATAGAGTCTCTAACCTATTCCATAGGGATAAGGCGGTGGTCATCTTGGATACTTCTCTTAAAACCTTATCACCAAGGCTAAGAATCAACGTATTATAGGCATTCTCATCTATTTACTCCCCTCTGTTTTAACTTTTCTTGTTTCTGTTCTGCCGAGAGGGTTTCAGGTAAGGTAATCTTTCTTCCTCTTCTAAGGTTGATTTCAATCCTAAGTTCCCTAGTAAAGCTTTCATTTTAATCCTCTAAAGGCCAAAATCATTATAGCCAGTGAATTTTTCTACATCATATCTTGTTGCAGCCATGACCGTAAACAGTAAGTAGATTAAATCAACAAGAAATATAAAGAAACCTTGCAAGAAAGCAGTCCTTATCCTAGGGGAGGCTCTGATACCAAATTATTAATCTTAGGACTCTTAGATTATACCCTTAGGTGAGAAAACCATTTCATAAACCTTCTCCAAAACTCTCGGATGCAGTGTAAATATAAGAACATAAAAAATGGACAACAGAAACAGAAATGATCAAGCCACAAACCAAACAGTAGGCGCAAGAAATATCCTGGTTCAGAATGCCTTTGGCAAACCTACATCCAACCTTCAAACACCCACCAAAAGCAATCTTCTTTATTTCCAAGAATGATCAGTACACAGCTTGAGTAATTTCTCTTATTCCCAAATACAACCAACACTCATTCTCTAAGATTATAAAGTTGTCTTGAATACCATCCTCTCTCTCTAAATGAATGTCCGCTTGGTACAATAAAATGAGAGAATCTACCTCATTACCCTCTATTTATAATAGTGGGCGGATACCCCAATGACAATTTTAAAATATTTACAGTTTAAACCCCAAACTTATCACTAATTACAGTTTGAGTTATAACTTCTATCTAAAATCTTTAATGACCCTCAAAATACACTGCTATAACTAGGGGTGGCAAAATGGGTTGGCAGGTCATAATCGTGTTTAGAGGTGAGCACAACTTCGGTTAAACCGAAATAACCGAACCGAACCGACAAGTTCGGTCAGTTTGGTTCGGTTATTTTTTTTCAAAATTTCGGTTCGGTTAAATTTTTTGAAAAGTTCGATTTTCGGTGTTCGGTTCGATTTTTTATTTGAAATAATCAGAACCGAACCGAACTTCCAAAAACGACACAATTTTGGGTTTACAATAAAAGCAAATGAAAATATCCCCAACCCCAAGTGACACACAGAGACTCAGAGGAGATGAGAGAAGACCCGATTAGAAGGCGGAAGAACTGACCCTTCCATTCACTCTGCTCTCTCCCTTCCATCTTCTTCGTTGCTTTGGCACGGCCGGACCATCGCCCCCTCCGATGCCGAGGTCGACGCCGCAACACCCGAGGTAGAGACTCGCTCACCTGGGAACTAGAAGGCTGGACCGAGATGGATGCGAGACTCCAAGAGAGACCAAGACCGATAGAGAGAGAGACCCTTCTTTGTCGCCTCCACCTTCGATACCTTTCCTTTTGCCGTCAGCAGTCAGCCGGCCCCAGCCTTTCCCTTTGCCAATCGTCGTCCCCTTCGTCGAACCCAGACCAACGCCTTTCCCTTCGCCGATCGCTATCTCCTTCGTCTCCTTGTTTCTTCCTTTTCTTGTGCTTGGATGATCAACCCATACTAACATGATCAGCCATCAGATAGAGGTTAGTATTAACGTTAGGTTAGGGTTTTAATTTTTCAATTGTTTTGACTTTCAATGAGGTTTGTTTCTTGATATTTCTTCGTTTGCATTATGGGTTTTTCGTTTGTATTTCCTTCTTTTGCACAAATTGATTCGTGATATCTCAATCTCTAAATAATTTTGCATTTTTTTGTATCAATGGATGTTGTTCTATACTGATTTTACACAAATTGATTTAATTTTCAATGAGGTTTGTATTTCATTTTTGCAAATCGGTTTGTTTCTATACTGATTTTGTACACTCGGTTATCGGTTCGGTTAATTTAGTTTAGATTTCGGTTAGTTCGATTAGTTAGAATTAATCGGTCGGTTCGGTTCAGTTCGGTTATTACATGCGATTCGGTTCGATTCGGTTAGTATTTTTTGGTCGGTTCGATTCGGTTATAACCGATTGCACACCTTTAATCGTATTGCGTCAAGACACACGTATAACACGATTATGACAAACACGAACACGACACAATTAACTAATTGTATCAAAACCCTCAACCCTAACACGGACATACTTATTAAACTGTTATACGACACGACACGCGTAATCCGTTTAACAATTTATATATTATATATATCATTTTATAATTTTCATAAACTTGAGATTCAAAAACTTAAAAATTTATATCTTAGATCTACTAATTATAAATATTAAATTATAATCATAAAATTTTTGAATACAAAATAGTTTTTTTTTAATATTATAATTATTTTTAATTTATTTTTATAAGTTGGTCTTAAACTAGGACCCCATTAAGAGAGCTGCAACTACTGCAACGCCGTCAAAGTTAGCTTCAACCTTGACAACAGCACACATTTAAGCAACAGCACACATTTAAGCAGGGAACCGCATGTCTTATTTTAAAATTAAAAATATTCGGTTCAAATGCGAGCCCCAGTCAATTCGCTCACAGTCAAAAGTCCTCATCGCGTTCATTTGGGTTTTGAAGTCGTTCGCAGCTGAAATCAGCAAAGCCACTTGGCAGATATCCAATCCATCATTATCTGCCCCCGAGGTAAGATAAGACCGCCAACAGGCGAAGGCAATGGCAGCGGCAGCGGCAACGGCAACGGCAACAGAAGCAGCATACCAATGTTGACCTTGATCTCTCACAAAAAAACAAAGAGCAAAAAACTGATCTCCCTAGCCCAAGCAAAATTCTTGTCCAGAAAGTAAAAGGTACGTCAACTTAACCTACAGAGGTAAACTGACTGCAGACATATGGATAGCATGAATGAATATCTGGGTGATTTTCCCAATGCACAAACATGAAGATTGTGAATGTTTACAGAATTGCGACAAGAAAGAAGTACTTTTCAATTCATGCAACCCATGATAACCCAATTCGAACAACTTTATAACTGCCTCGACTAAAGCAAAATGAAAAGATCCTCCCATATCCAATTACTAATGTCCAGAAAAATTAATTCAATTGCCAAAGGAAAAGGATGGAGAGAGGTGTGTTAGCAAACGAGATTTTAGATAATTTTAAAATATCAATGATGGTTATTGACAATAAAATATTCAATGTCTAAAAAGAATCAAATAAGTAAAATAGAGAAGTGTTCAATACCAATTACGTCACGTGTAAAATATTTTACCACCCTATCCCTTTCTCTTCCCACCCCACCTCTACCCTTGTTTTTTTCAACATAAATAATAATCAATCGTGAAAGTTGTCCCTAAGCTCTCAACTCATTATTGACCTTATAGTCTACAAAACTCTATTTGCATCTAAATTAAACTTTAAAAAAAAAAGATCTCTACTTCAACCCGCCAACTTATTATTTTTACAATTTTGAATGGTTGATTAATCAATGGATCGAGTTGGTGAAAATAGAAATGAATTCAAATGAGCGACAATAAGTATTGATAGGGTACGAAATAGACTCATTGATCGTTGTGATTGGAGTCTAAAGCATTGTTGGAAAGCATTGAAAAAATATTTGAAGAGATCATCCATTTGTGAGGTACAAATAATTTAGAGAGACAAAAATGGAGTTTCCATGGAAGATTCAAAAATTGAGGAAGATATATTGTTCGCAAGAATATGTGAGACCAACAATTTTAAAAATTGTCTAGAGTGGTTTAGTTTGGATTTTAAATCTTAATAAATTGTCAAGCCAACCGTCCGTCCAAATTTTAAATAAAATTAAATCTGGTATGATTTAAATTTTTTATTTAATCATAAAAGTATTAATTTTAATTGATTGTAAAGTAAATAACAAGTTCACAGATTTTTGTTTAATGATTTGAAGTAAAACTTTTGAAACACCAAAAATACCATAATATATGATAATAATTTAATTATAATCTAAAAAATAAATTAATAAAATAATAATAATAATTTAATTTAATTTAAAAAATAGTTTCTAAGTCCCAAGCAACCGTCGGACGCCTCTACTTTTAAAATTAAAGGCATCTCATTTCCAGATAGGAAGAATATAATTTCATTTCTCTCCGTCCCATTTCATAAGTAAAAGGGCAAACATAAAAAACCACCTCTGAGTTTTAAGAAATTGTAAGGACAGGCTTATATTATTAAAAATTTATATTTTTCATCCTATCTGTAATATCTCAAAATTTGAAAATAAATAATAATTATTCAAATCGGTATTTGAGGATATTATTGGGTATTTGAGAATTTAAGAGGAAGTATTTATTTATGTGGTTTTGAGAAAAATAGGGAATTAAAGTTATTTAATTAAATTATTTGAAAATGGTTAATAATTATTAATTATTGTATTTGTTGTGATTATTAAATATTTGTGGGTTAAAAAGGAAATGTTGATTTATTTGGATATTTGGAGATTTAAGAAAATGTGTATTTATATTATTTTGAGAAAATAATTATTTATTTGGGAGTATTTAGGAAAATAAGAAAATAAATTAATTCAGTGGAATTTCTGAAAAATTTTGGGGTGAAAATGAAATAAGGAATAAAAAAAGTATGGGGTGTGTGTGTGATTTTCGAAAATTTTTGAGGTTTAAGTGTAAATCTTAGAAGTTGCTGAGGATTTCTTTAAGTTTATTGATAGACATTTATAGGTTGAAGGTAGCAGCTAGCCTGGTGGTTTCGGTCCTGAGGCGGTGGCCTCCCACAGCCCACAAGCTGCCACGTGGCAGCATTCTGGCCACCAATTTTTGCCCATTTTAAGGCCCATTTCGGGCTGATTTCGCGCACAGAACAGAAGAGAAAATGGAGAAGAAAGAGGCGAACGCAGTGAAGAAATAGAGGAAATTGAGAGAAAAGGTAAGATTAAATTTGGTTTAATTATGTTTTAATTAGCCATGTGAATAAATAAATATGTATTAAATATTCTGAATGGTTAAAATTTTATTTTGAGCCTAATTTTATTAATTTTGGGACTTTAATCTATTTATAGCGTGTATTAATTTGATGGTGTTTAAGCTTGAAAACGCTGTAATCAGCTTAAACGAGGCAAGTTCTCCTCTACCCTCGCAATCTCTTTCCATTGGGTGAACCCCTCGTCTTCCCTCAATTCATTTTGGTTTTGCGTATTAATTATATAAATTAATGATTTTATTTGCGTGATTTAATTTAAAATAAATATGAGATTTATTAGGATTTTAATTGTGGTGCGCCTACATGTGATTTTAGGCGGCTAAATTATTTATATTACACGGTTAGATTTAATTAATGCGAACTAGGATTTTATTAATAGTTATTAAACGTTTTACTTCGCAGCGAGAGTATAAGAAAAAGAAGAAACGACCGTGTAAAGATAAGCTCCTAACCCCCTCTTCGTGTTCTTCAATTCCCGTGAAAGACCCCATGATTTCCTGTATTTTATCACCTCCCTTACTTTATTTCAGCACCTAGCATTAATTGTTGAATTATTATTCATTTGTTTTAATTTAAATTAAATCCGAGACTTCTAGAGTTTTATTTGTTGAGTGCCTACGGGGATTTGTATCGCCTCCACTCCTTTTGAAAATGATGCTGACCCAGCTTGGGGACTAGGTTCCTAGACATGCGGGTTATTTATGACTTTCTTGGATTTATTTATGGTTCGATTAGAGCTATCGAGCAATAGGGCATGGATCGGTGGTTGGTGACATTGGGGTAGACTATTGTACGGCCCTGAAGTGGACCGTCGGGTGGACACTCCTAGTCACTGGCCGTTGACCGGTACCAGGCACTACTGACTAGCTCTACCAGATTGTAATTTATCGCACGTTTAGATTCATTATATTCTGTTCATGATTTGTTATACACATAGGTACGGGTTGCATGTTGGGATAATCATTTATTGAGTATGCTTGGACACGGACATTCTAGTTTGGTTAGATTGCATCTAGCACGGGCATATGCATCGCGTGTAGTTTACTATATGGGCGGAGCATGGCCTGATGTCTGGATGTATGGGCGTCGGTGTATCACGTTGATGCTCACTACACCATTGCATTTTATGTGCATTGCATGGCTACTGGTAGTATATAGTTCTCGGACGGAAGTACCGTTCCGAGGGAGCCTATGACTCGAGTGTCGGGAATACCGACATGAACGGGTGGCGGGAGTACCGACCCGGGATGGCACGTACAGGATGCTGGAGGTATTTGTTACCGTCCAGGGTAGCGACATGTTGGTATGAGACTTGGGTGCTGGGTGTCTTATGTGGGCCCCAAGGACCAGTATGTGCTTTTATTATGTTATGCTAGTGTGTTGTAGTGTCTCATGGCTTGTATGTACCTGGGAGTTTATTCTGGGAAGAGTTTATTGGATTTAAACAGCCTTCAGCCTTCTTTTCCTTATGCTTGCTGAGTCTCTCGACTCATCTTGTTTTTCATCATTCCAGGTAGTCGCAACGTGGGCCATGGGTAAGAGAGTCAGCTTCTAACGGCTGAGTCGGTATGGTGTACAGGCAGTCCCAATCAACTCTGATAGTTCAGTAGGACTTACTCTATTATTTTTACTGTGCCAAGTCGTTTCTTGAATCTCGTGTATATTGGCACAAGAGTCTGTGTTTATTTATTTATCATGTGACCGCTGTGATAACGGGGCACCCGTAGTGCATGCATGTGTCTAGCTTTGTTTCCGTTATTCTTATTTTTGTGTATGCATGCTAGGGTGGTCTCTGTCATGTGTTTTTCTCTTTTCTCCTCCCTTAGACGCTCTCGTTTGGGTAGTCCGGGTGGTTGGGGATATCCGGGCGGGGGTGCTTATACTATCAAAAGATTGTTGGGGTCAAGGGTGTGTTTAATTGTAAATATGAAATTTATATGGAAAGATAATATTTTTTAAATAATTAAATTATCTAAAATTAAATTTCAAAAAAAATGTCAATTGAGAATGTTTGATTGACTTAATTTTCTATCTAGAAATTGTTATATTTTTTAAACTTTCGATATTTGATTATCATTATTTTTCATGAAAAAAATTACATACACACATGTATATAATTAATAAATACACAAATTTATAATTAATTACATAAAATAATCAAATATACACATATTCAAAAAATAAATCAAATATATATACACAAAATATTTAAAAAATAAATTAAATATACATACACACCCAGCAAAAGGATGAAGAAGTCGTCGTCACTAATCGTTGTAGCCATCGTCGTTCACCCCTTAATCACTTACCATCGCTCTCTCTCTCTCTATCACTCCATCACTACATCTCGTTTACTCGTCCTCTTTCTCATTCAATCCGTCGTTGCCTCTCCCTCTCTCTCACTACCCCTTTTCTCGCTGAAGATTTGCTTCCAAATCTTGGGGAAAGTCAAAAATCAAAACAAGAGGATGAAGGAGCGGCCGGGAGAGAAAGTGTAATTGTCTAGAAAATGAATTCTCTCTCTCCTTGGGAATTTCTTTTTCAGCAAAAGTGAAAAAAGAGTACCATGTGACCAAAACTTGAAAAATATTTTTCATAGAAATTTTGGTCAATCAAACACCTTAAAATATGGAATTTAGGTGAAAAATAATAATTTTTATTGAAAAATATGACCAATCAAACAGGCCGTAAGTGTAATAACGTGATGGCAAAATTGTCTTTTTTGAAAATCTTTGATCACGTGCAGCTAAACAATAGAGAGGAATTAAGAAATCAAGTACACATGCAAATTTAGAATGAAAAAAAGGAAAACAAAAAGGAAATCAAGTTAGCAACTTTATAATTGTATAAAAATATTTTGACACAGAGGAATTAAATTCAGTATACATGTAAAATCAAGTAAGGAAGAAACAGATTTATATGCAATCACATATTAATAATAAGTGTAGTAAAGCAAATATTTTATGAAGAAAATACAAGTATTTGGAACTAAACAAAAACTCTATTTTGATATAGTTGAAAAATATGAACAATAAAACCAACATACATACACCGTGATTAACAAACATACAATTCTAAAAATTGAAAAATATAACAAGTAACATACAAGGACTCAGTGAAATCTTTGGTAGTTAATTTTTGAAACAATTAAAAAATCAAACCATATCCTATTTTTTCCTGTATCCACAGCAATCACACCCATAGACATCTTATGCAAAATCAACATTCCAACATCACCATATAAATATATTTGCAGACCCATATACTCGCAAAAATTAGAAAAAAAAAAATAATATCTAGTTGATGGATGTGTTTTTCAACTTGAATAAGTGTCTATTTTATGTCAGCCTCTACAATTTTGAAATCACGTTTTCCATGTTCATTAAAAATCTTCAAAAATTACATATATGTCACAACCTCTACTTTATCATCTTTCTAAGACAATTTGACAAATACTTTGCACATATCAACACGATCCAATAATCATCAAGAGCCAGGTTCTTTACATGTTTAATTAACACAATCAAATTAATACATTCAGAATTTATCAGAGGCATATCATATAATTTACCTAAAAAAATCACTTTTAGTAGGAATAACCTCATATTGGTCTGCATAAGTACATATAAAAATTTAGAATAATATATACATAACATCCAAATATCAGTACACAAGCAAATTCAGAATGAAAAAAACTAACAGTAATATTTTCAAGCAGCTGAAAATTTATCAATCAATTTTTCTTTATTTTTTTCATTTCAGTGCTTTTGTTTGTTCTAATTATTTATTGGTTTTAGTTATTCACTTGGGTCCCAAAGTACATTCAATTGTCACTAAATTTTATACGGTCATTAGGGGAGCAGTTTTATGGAGGCCCTTGGAGACGATATCACCTGCAGAATCATTACTAGAGCAGTTTTATGCTGGCATCACTTACAATTACAATGCGGTAGTTGTCTTGTGCATCACAAGGAAGAGAATAGGATTATTAACAACAATGTTATCCATTGAATTAAGGCATGATGATTAAAACGGTAAAGTGCATCTCACCTTTTAAGATTTCTTGAGAAAAATTTTATAAGACAACTATAAGATGAGCTTTGCTCGCACAAAATATTAGGTAGTAAAGTGCTAATATGTGCAAAATATGAACTTAACAAAGATGAGAATGTTATAATAGATGTATGACCATACAAGAAAAGATAAAATTTGAATCAAGATTATTTGCAATGGGTTGGAGTAACTCTTATTGAAGATAAAGTGCAAGAGGCATAATTAAGATGATTTGATCATGCGATAAGCCAGCGATCCATGACAACGATGAGGGTTAAAAGGGAAAACTGAGTAGAGAGAAGAGAAAGAAAGAGAGAGAGATTGAGAAAGAGGAAAAAGAATTCTGTGTATTTTATTCCTTAGTCTCCAGTCAGTACAAGAGAGGTTTATTTAAATACAAGACTCCTCTGCAGCCTTCCTCCATCTCTGTTTTCAGCTGATTCTTAATCCCTATTCCTCTAAGGCTTCCTTCTTTCCTTCTTCATTGCCCTTCCTTTTTGCCTTTTAACCAGAATTGCATAACAGAGAAGAAGACCAATAGAGGCTCTTGAGGATAGAAGCGAACAAGTCTTTTGCAAAAGAGATAGAGGAAGACCAAGTAAAACTTGATTAAAGAGTAGAGACTCTTAGATACAATATGGGTTAAGATTTAGAAGAAATAAGGGCATAAATAGAAATGATTGAAGAGTTAAGAGTTTGTGTAGCCAATCACACATAGTGAGATTAAATCTTAATATGGGGTTCTATATCTATATATATTATATTCATAACAGTAAAAATAAAAAAAAATGAAAATATAGAATCCATAACCAAACATGAACTAAGATCTTGATAAACAACATTGTTTTCTTATTATTCTCATTTTCATATGAAAACTGTTTTCAAAACCAACATCAGTTTCTGAAACCAGTTAAATAAAGGCATTATAAAAAAAGAAATTATATCCAAACTGGCACAAAAAGTTTGTCCAAATTATCATGCTAGTCCTGGAGGGTATGCCATCAGTTGGGTATGTGCTTGTTATCATTGTAGTATCTACAACAGATATGTGAAGGCATTTGAAACTAATGAGAATATATTTTCTCACAGAAAATACTTGGAATTTTGGGATTGTCTAAGTTAAAGGTTATGTTTTTTAATTTTGGAATGGATGTGAAAATTCTACTGCTAATTATGTTACTATTTTGCAAAAGTTACACTGAATTACTTATGCCATGCTATATTTATTCTATTTTTGATTTGTTTCATAGTATCGATGGTTTGTTTGTACACAGGTTGCACCCCCTTGATGCTCTTTAACTCAGTTATTTACTCATAACATAATTATACAGTATTTATAGTTTGTGTATTTAGTTTTGTTCGCTTGCCTTCTGAATGTGTTTGAAAAATAAAGGCACACCTCAAACCTTAACAACCAAGTAATTTCTATTCTAGGCTCACCACAGAACCAACAAACTAGAGATAAAATAAAAAGTTAATTGATTCACTAATGTAACCTTCCTTGATGGTCTAGATGAATATAAAGTTACATCTCAAAATGTAAAAGCAAGCTCAAATGGAAAGTTCTTACAATTAACTTCTTCAATGAATAGGAACACATACATAAACTTGGAAGCTATTGAATGAAACTTGAAGCACTTGATCTGTTTTAGAGCAATTTTTAGACTTTTTTTTATTTTGAAACACTTTTTATATTTGAAATCATTTTGAATAAATTTTCAAATAACTTTATAATAAATGTTTTTGTTATATCAAAATCAAACACAACAAAATTTTCCTCAATTTTTTGCAAACACAAAGTTACATAACTAAATGAAGTATGAACATTATTTGTTTATGGAAAAAGTGTGGTTAAAAAATGATGACAAGCACGTTTTTTTTTTCTTGGGATAAGCATTTTTGTTGTTATGTGCGTGAAACCTGTGCAATAGTACACCATAGCTAACTAAACATGGAAGGTATGTCCAAGGTACTGCTACCTCAAGAAACTCATCATCATCTGGAATTCATAAATTATGTCTAGAATTCATTATGAAAAATCCGATGATTTTATGCACTGGTTGTCAGGCTACCTAACACATTCTTTATTCAGGCTTGGAACCGGGTGTGATAAAGATGAATACCTTCAATGCTAGAAATGTTAAGGGGATTACTCGATCCATAGGAAGGCTTTACCTCAAGAAACTAATAGTGTCAAATCATATAGAGTTGTAGAAGATTGCTAATGTCTGTACTCTGTAGTGAACTTTAACTTACCAAAACTCATCTGCAACCCAAGGAGGGGAGGGAGGGAGAGCTGTCAGCCCCCTGCAATAGGACCTCTAACTCTACTTAAAGGTGGGGTTAGTTCCTTGTTCTTCTTCCTGGTAGTTTACTGGCTAAGTTTGCTAACACAGAAAATCAGCATATTTAATTTTATTTAACAGTTTCTGGTCGTCACATTGCTTGTTGCAGGTATTATATCTAAAGCTCATTTATAACAAAAATGAGACCATTTTTACATTCTGGACACCATGCTTGTTTAAGCTCATTAATGCTCCAACAAATTAACAAAATCTGGATGAGTTTAAGAACAGACTGGAGTTTATTAATGGCAAGGACCTGATATTTATGTCTCATTTATTTTGATGGGGGTGCTGGAAGAGGATTTTGGTTCCACTTTTGTTTCATCTTTTTTGGCAATTTTGACAGCTTCTTGTGTTGACTCTAAAGGCTAAAACTTCACCAGTCGAGTGCCACCTTTCCAGGATTGCATTAGAAAGATTGTTTCCTGCTTGTAGAAAGCATAGCATTGATTAGCCAGCATAAAGTGACATTTATTGTGATGCAATGGTAATCATGTAATATGTTATGTCATATGTGCATTATAAAAATACATGCCTTGGCTAGCAACTGTGGGCTAGAGTTCTGATTAGGTTCTATGTAGGACTGGCCAGCTGATATATAATCTTATGACAGTAATGCCCACTGAATGTGAGCATTCTATTAGATTCAGTTTTGACAGCTCACAATTTTACTGTTAGATTCAGTTTTGACAGCTCACAATTTTTATGTAGCTAAATCGCTACATAAGAAACCCTTTTAACATTTGCTCATTTGGATGAAAATTCAGAAACTATTTGTTATTCAACAAGAAAAAAGAAAATGATGATATGTTACACAGTCCTTCAATTGGCTAGCTGATTGCTTGCAAGATCACATTTCATGCTTCTTACCCCTTTTTGCCTTGAAGATGGTATGTATATACCTGCTTTTCATGTTTATTGACAGGTACAAGTCCCCAACAGATTCAAACCTTTTTTTTTTTTTTCAGATTTATGTTTTTCCACTGGTTGATATGTAGCATACCTTTGTTGTAACCTATAACAAAGGACAATAGCTATAGTACCTTCATCATTGGCTTTACTCTAGACAGAGGAGAAAGTATATTTATATATGTGTTCATGCCAGTTATTTAAGAAAGTTTAAAGAGGGTTAGATTCCTTATGGATTGCAAATACGTGCTACTTATTTAAGGAAGTTAAAAGAGGGTTGGTTCCTTATAGATTGCCATCCAAATTCAAAATAAGAAAGTGATCGGTCAAGGAACCTTTCCCACTTTAAAATTCTCTATATAACTGATATGTATTCACCAAGCTTCTCACATTCACTGCTGCACATCTAGCAAATTGAAGCTATTCTTTCTTCAACTTCATTTCATCTTTGTTACATGAGCTTTCAAACATCAAACTGAGGAACTAATTCTTGGCTTTTAGTTCCTAAAATTGTAGTATAACATTAGAAAAAATGTTGATGTGCAGCTAAACAGGTCATGGCTAATTGATTGAAGGGAATCTCATCAACCCCACGTAGGGTCATACTAACCTCCCAACTAGCCAATGTCAGAGGAGGTTGAGAGAGGTCAAAACTCATGTTATGGACCAGTACTTGTTTCACTTTGGAATGGCCATACTGTAAGAGCCACTCGTTTGTTGGGCTGCACCATTCTTGCTCCAATCAAGTGAATTCATTCAAATTCCACCCTAGGAAGAACATGCGATGATGAAATTTCCTATTTGTTATGTGAGAGGAACCCCCATACCATATGCTATATATTGCATTAGGAAGTAACAAATAACTTTTTCAGTACTCATGCAGACTGCATAAAACATAGACTGCATAAAACATTTATCACTAAAATCCACTGTAACTTCTTCAGCATTATTTTTCACTGCTCTTAGAAACTTCATTTTCCAATTATTTCATCAAGCAGTGGCATACTGTTTGTACAGTTTTATCTGTTTCTAGAATTTGTTTGTTCCTAATATTGTAACAAGTGCGAGAAAAAACTTAAAAGGGGGCATGGTTTTAAGCTGGTGCTTTTCCATCTATAAGTTCTAGCTTTATTACAAGCCCTGTATACCCCACTGGTGTTCCCTTCACTATCAGAGCTTTCCAATTCTTTTTCATTGAGAGGAACAAACTATCAACATTGGTCGAACATGCAGTGAACTTGCCTGGTTATATGATCGTGTTGTGGACCCAGAAGGTATATATCCACGAATGGAGTGTAAATTACATGTTCCTTCGGCTTTTGCTTGGATATGTGACTCTGGGGTGGACCTGAAAGTTTGTGACACAGTAAATAGATGATTTCCATATTTCCACTTATAACGTAAGCATCTGTGCTACCGTTCAAGTAATTTTTGGTGGCTTTGACCGTTCATATTCCTATATATATGCTGTTGTTTATAGAATGTTAGCCATATCATCAAAGCACCTAAGCACAACATGCTTCACTAGTATGCATTTGGCATTCATCTACAGAGTGTGGAAGAAGTTGAAAAGAAGTTTGAAACCCTGCTCAGGCTGCTCTCCTTTCTTTGTTGTCCATTCTCAGAGCCAACAAGACTCTGTATAACACTAAAACTGATCCTTTTAGCTAGGCCTTAATTAAAAACTTGCTTTCTTCTTCACCAGAGACATTGTTCTTTTCCTTTTTCTTCTGTGCTGCTTGTGTCTGTTGCCAGGTTTTCAACTAAGTGGAAATGGCTGAGCTCAATGGATCTCTCAAGCCCCACAAAGCGCACAAGGTTAAGCCCCCCAGGAGAGGCCAGGTGAAAATCCAGATTCTCCGCAGTCTCAAGAAAACTGTGAGCATGGCTATTTCAAAGGCTGTGGCGTTAGTAAGAAAGAAGAAGAAAGGGAGGACAGTGGCAGCAGAGGGCGCAGCCTTCATAAATCCAGATTTGTCCGAGGCTTAGTTAAGCTGAGAAGCTAAAAGTAAGCATAATGTCGCCATTATTACGCACTCAAGACCCTCTGTTTTCTCTTGGATGAACATCACCTAGCTAGTAGCAAGGCTTGCAGCTGTAGTTCTTAAACAAAGCATGGTTCTTCTATAGTAGTTTGTTGCTTCTTTCAGTAAAAATGTGGCTTGTTTCTTTGTCATTTGAGCTGCTTTGGAAGAAGAGAGCTTGCATGAAATAAACTTGTTCCTCGTCTCCCAGGTTTATGTCTATTGAATAGGATCTTAAACTTCCATTTTCCTAACCCAAAAAAAAAAAAGAAAAAGGAATAGGATCTTTGAACCTTTTGTTGGAGACAGATGTGCCTCCTTGATATTACATGTCGTTGAATTAATGTCCAGAAGGGAACATCAAACCAACATGTTTGGGCAATTGGATTGATTCTTTGAAGTTCAGAATGAATGCTACAAATACAGGAAGGAGATCACTGAACTGAAGATCATTGGTAAAAGGATATGTTGGGTGGTTGCTCCATCTTTAAACTGTTGAAGGGTGTGTGTGGTGGCAATGCACTAAACTATTTATTTTATAAGTTTCGATAGAAGTACATTTTTATTTTACTTTGTAAACCGGCTGTTACTCAATTTAAAATTAGAATTAAACTTGGAACCTTCTAATTTTAAAGAAATAATTTTATTGTTACTACTTATTTAAAAAAAAAAAAAAACAAGCTGGGTCATTAAACTGAAAAAGAGAAGAATTCAAAGTTTAATAGTTAGACCACAATTTAACTAGGAAATGTATTTTAATAAATAAATGTATAATAATTACAATATACTATAAAAATAAATATATATATAAATTAATCAAAATTAATCATTTTAATTATACAATTAATTAAAAATATAACATACAAATATATAATTAAGAATTTTTAACATTTTATTGTTTTATTAGTTATAGCTTATAAGCTATTGCTTTTAATCAATTATGAGTTAATTATTACTCAAAAGTTGTTTTTAACTTATATTTTTTTTAAATATAAAAGAAAAAAAGCTTTTAACTTTTGAATTGACCTAGTTTGACTCATCCTCTAGTTCAATCATAATTTGTTAAAAAATTCAGACCACACTTTAGCCTCAAGATAAAGTGAATTGATTCTCAATTTTACTAGTCTAATTGCCAGATTCAATTCTATCCTTAGATCATTTGTTACTACCTATACTAACTTTTATTTTTTCATTAAAATAAGGTAAATTCTATTTAAATCCCTTATGGGTCATTTGTAAGAAACTCTCCTTGATTCAAATAAGATGCTTAAACATCTTAACTAAAGATATTTTCAAACTAATAGAAGGGCTGAGTTAAAAAAAATTATATTAATCTTAAAAATATTTTTAAATTTTAAAGCATCTTTATTTAAATATCTCAAATTATAAAAGTGTCTGAGTGTAATTTATCAAAACAATTCGAGTTCAAAAAGTTGGGTGTTCATTCGAATAAGGGTGTTCTTAATGAAATTTATTAAAATATTTCAGATTCTAAATGTAATTTATCAAATTATAAAATGGTGTCCATTCGAATAATTAAATTTTACACCTTAAAATTTAATATGACTGAATAAATACTTTTAATTTTTTAAAAATTATATCGATTACATTTAATATTAAAAAATTATATCAATTTATTTTTTGAAATTAGATGTATGTTATATGGGATATTTTCAAGACTATAGAGCGTGATTTACCACTTTGATTAATGTCTATAATTTGTTTTGTGATTTGGAAATAAGAAAAATTTTTGCATTTCAGTTTTTAGTTTTTAGTTTTGAATTCATTTTCAGTTTTGTTTTTTGAGTGTCTGTTTTGAGATTTTTGAAAACGTATTCTTTTTATCATTTTAAAAAATTATTTTTTAAAATAAAAAAATTAGAAAACGAGTTTGTTTTGAAATTTTGAAAAATATTATTTTATATTATTTTATTAATAAATTTAATTTAAAATAAATTATAAACAATTATTAATAAATTATAAATCATTAAAAAGAAAAATTAATACAAAAAAATTATATTACATATTCAGTATTCAAATAAAACAAAACAAAAAAAATAAAATCATATTCAAAACACAGAAGTAGAGCCACAACATAAATCAATCATAGAAAGAAGTAACGATTGGTGAAAGGGAGGCTGCGATTCGAATGACAGCAGTGGTTGGGGTTGTCGATCAACGACAATAGGCAGTGGTAGGCACGATGGTCGTTCGACAGTTGAACAGAGGGGAGGCGGTGATGTTGGATGCGATCTAAGGGGAGCGATGGTGGGCAATCGACGGCAGCTCGCACGGCCGATGGCAGGCGCGGTCGACGACGGTGGTCGCGAATGCAGTCGACAATGGTGGTGGCGAAAGCAGTGTTGTGTTTTCGCATTTGTGAGATTTGGGTGTTTTAGAGAGAAGAAAGGAGAGAGAAATGAGATATGAGGCTTGCTAAATTTGGGAGGATGGGGTGCGCATGCATTGTGTTTTCATGTTTTGGCTGTTTTCAGTGTGTTTTGTCTGAAAACATTTAAAACAACAAAATGTTGTTTTGAGTTTTTTTTATATTTTTTTTTGTTTTTGAAAACAATAAAGAGAACGTATTTTTAATTTTTTAAAAAATTAAAAACTCAAAAATAGATTAAAAACAATAAAGAGAACATAGCTTAAAGTTTTTAAATAAATTAATTAAAATGCATCCCTAGAGTGACAAAATGCAAGGAAAATATTAAAAGTTATCCCCCAAAAAAGTATGCCACTAGTACAAAGCAAGTCCATGGCATTATGATTACATTGAACACAGCCAAAAAAAGGTTTTGGCTATATCTTTGCATTTTGAATAAATCATTCGGGTTATTGGCTACGTTGTCAATTCCAATTTTCATTTGTTTACATTATTGTGAAAAATAAAAACAAAAATGGCATTTGATGACTAATTTTTGTTTTATAAATTTGAAAAAAAAATCAAAAATAAAAACAATAGATAGTTCTTTTTACAAATTGTATTTCATCCTTATTTTTATAAGTAACGTTTGTTAAAATGAATAAGATAAAGTTGTAATCCTCAAGACACAGGTCAAGTGGTTGGATTATGATAAGTTGAGATTCATAACAGTTAGTCGTGGGTTCGATTCCTTGTTATGCGTAGTAAAGTCTCTATCTACGATTTACCTCTTTTGTCGAAATTGATAATACGAGCAATAGGGGACCGCGCAAAGACAGTAATCCCAAAATAAAGCTATATTAAGATAAGGTTTAAATATTTTTCGAATCAAGATATGAAATGATCAAAATAAAATTATAAAATATTATAAAATTTTTATTAAATTATTTGTTAAATTTTATAGAATATACTAAAAAATACATGCAACATTTTTTCTTTATCTGTAAGAACTAAGATAAATTTATCTCGGAGGATAGAGATAAATATATCTAGAAAAATTTAAATAAAAAGTCATATGACTTCTTTTTTAAGCGTTGTTAAATAAATTTGATAAATATAATAAAAAAATATTTTTACCTATAATACTTTTATGTCACATTTTTTTTATTTGTATATTGATTAGTAAAGATTAGCTAGGGACAATCAACAAGACAACTTATCTAGATGACATAGATGGAACATCATGTGCCCTAAGAATAAATCTTTGCCTAAAAAGTAAAGTCTCCCCAATAAGAGGAAAGCAATATACACCAATAATTTAATCATGTAGTCCCATTAGCCCACAGTCAAGATTGAACCCAACCTTTGTTGCCCACATAGCCAACATTCAGGGCAATATTTTTGTCGTTTTGGGCATCAGGAAGTGCATGCCATTACTTAGCTTGTATTGCACCAAACAACAACAAGTGATCCAATTTTAGACAATTTTACAATTACAAAAGTTAGTTATAGATTTTTTTTTTATATGAATTTAACTTGATATTAAAAGATATTTTGATATTATTCGTAGAATTAAATTAATTGTGTTACTTTTTTGTATAGACGATTGATACTGATTATAAGTTAATTCGTTGTTAGTTTTTATTGGTCTTTAAATCATATGGAATTAGGGTCATAAATTTTGTTATAATTAAATGAAAATTTTACTAGATAATTGTAAATTTATTTTTATTGTGTTACTAATTAAGATTATTGATAGTTAAATACTAACATATAAAACTGTTATAGTGAATATCTGATTATACAAAAAAAGATAAAAGAAGAAATAAGACATTTTGTCATAGAGTTAAAGTATCGTATATAAAAAATAATATGTAAGATACATGATTAACATGTTTTAGATATGTAAAAAATGGACTAATTTGTTTGTCTAGGAAAACTCTAGAAGTTGGCAAGACTAGGCGGAAAACAAGGTTGTCCGAGAGAAGAGTAGTCGTTCGATAAAAACTCGATCCATTGTTCAGAACAGTTAATGAGTGACTGAAATAAAGTTATAGTAGTCCGAGATAGTCTCAATTGTTCTTTCTCGGGATAATGGCTTGACCGGGTAGATTGTCACGTGTAATATACTTCTTTGAAAAAATTACTCATTGTTCTTTTAAAATATTTTTTTGTTAATGTTTTCAAAAAAAATTATTCTTATGAAAAATATCTAACATAATTTATTATTGTCGCGTTCTTCTCTCAGAGAATATCTAAGCACATATAGCAATGTTGCATAATCTACACAATTTTTTTTTTTTTTTGATAGATAAAATTTTTGTTACAAATATAATATTTGTGTAGCTTCTTAATTTCTTAGGTAATAAGTTATTAGTATCTCATTAATTTAATCATCGAACATAATTTAATATATTGTGCAGTAAATTGTAAAATATTAACAAATAATAATTTAAAAGTAAAATTAAATGAGAAATTGAATGTCGCAATAAATAAAATTGAAATTCCCCTTTAAAATTAAATAAAACAATATAAACAACGTTGGAATTTTCCGAAACTTTTTATTCCAAAAACAGAGAGGGCATTGCGGTCGGGTCTCACCCGACAAGCACCGGATTCACACGTGCACCGTGTCCAATTGGAAAAAAGACGCCGCCACGTGCGGGGATGTCAAGAACCGCACGCGCGCGTATGACGAAACGCTACGAAGGCAAGGCAATTGGCAGCAATGAATGCCGTTTAGTTTGGAAATAATACATTTATATTGACATATGTCACATATTATTATAAGTCATAATCATATAAAAATATATAAATTTTTTATTGTTATTAAGTTAAACCCGACGAGCACTAAGGAGGTTGAATAGTTAGCTCAAAAAGATTAAATAATTAACTTTTAGGGGATGAATGTCACTTAAATAATTTTAAATTTTATTATATTTAGAGGCACTCACTGAAATAAGGTATAATAATTATATAAAAATAAGTTTTTTTTTTTTTTATCAAATTTAGCTGGGTACCTTAATGGTAGGTTAACCAAAATATATTAAATTTTTAATGTTTATTAGATGGAATCAATTACAACCTCAATTTGCTAAAGCGATTGAGTTGAGTCCATTGCAGAAACCAACCTTTGAACTTCAGCCCAACAGATGATGATGGGCTATGGAGAGACAGCCCAGCCCAGCCTAGCCCAGCCCATGGGCTGTCTCTACGACTCAGCTCAACTCAACTTCAGGTGTGAAGTGATGCTTGGGTTGAAGGACGAACCCTTCAACTTCAAAAAATTAATAAAATTTAAAATAAATAAGAGAGCAGCGTGGTGGTGGTGGTGGTGGTGGTGGCCTTATCAAAAAGAAATAAAAATGGGGACCCTGCTGGTGTAGGGAAAAACGGTTGGCCAGGACAGGAATGAGGGACTTACTGGTTATCGTTGGCTCCTCCATTCTCATCCCTCCAAATCCCCTCTCCATAACCGCCAAGCTCAAGCCCTCGCTCAATCCCGCTGCCAGAGTCTCCCCTTCCAAGCCGAACCCGCCGCCGCCGCCGTCCACGTCTCGCGCTCCGCTCCTCTCCGCCGCTCGACGGGACTCCTTCCCCAACCTCCGCCGCCGGAACCGCCTCAAGTACTGCGCCGAACTCGCGTCCAAGCTCGCCGAGGACGGCCGGTTCGACGACTTCCTGATGATTGCTGAGTCGGTCGTGGCCTCGGGCGTGGCCGCTTCACATTTCGCGGCTCTGTTGAGTGTCGGCCTCGTCTCGGCTGGGGTTGTGCGGATGGTTTTAGAGGGGAAGATTTGGGGCGTTGTTGAAGTTTGCGATAGGGTGGAGAAGCTTGGGCTTAGTGCATTGCAGCTCCTCGATGGCTCTGCTACCGAGGCGATTGCGCAAGAGTGTCGCCGTGTTGTGAGTCGCGGCGAGGTGGAGGAGGCTGTCAGGTTGATGGAAACACTAGCAGGTTGGAGTTGACGATGATTCAGTGTGTGAATTTGTCTATTGTTGGTCGCATTTTAACTCCTAGCACAGTCACATAAAAAAATGAGGCTGGGAGGAGCTAATTGAGGAACTCATTTAGGTTAATGTTATAATTGTATTGCAAGTGTTAGATTTAGGAATGATTACTTCTTGTGATTTTATTGATTGCATTGAACTGCCACGTGTAGATGGTGCTGAATCTTCTGCAAATTCATGTGTTTCAAAATAGGGTCCTATAGGCTTTTTCGGCTCCCAAATCATAAAATTAAGAGACCTTTAAGGTTTATTACCAATAATAAACAAATGAACAAATAAAATAAAATAAAGAAGAGAAAATCTAATGCAGTAAAAGCGTATCGTATGAATCTTTATGTGATTTAAACCTGTAAGTAGCTTTATCATAAAGCTTCAATATGGATGCTTTGTTTCGAAGGATAAGATGTTTTACCTGTTCAGGTTTCCACTCCCCAATCAAAGGACTTGTCGAGCCTTCTGAGATTGTTAAACTCTGCGTGAGAAAGCGCAATCCAAATACAGCTGTAAGGTATAAAACAACTTTGTTTTCAGTTATCTAGCATGATGGGGTCTTCAGATCACATTGCATTCTTAGTTGTAACATATGCATTTGCAATTCTTCTTTCTCCTGAAATGTCGGTTATGATGTTAACCAATGCTTAATGTCTTAATTATAATATTATGCAGGTATGCGTGCATGCTTCCACATGCACATGTAACATTTTGTACCATTATTTATGAGTTTGGAAAGAAAGGGGATTTGGCATCTGCATTGACTGTATTTGAAGCATCCAAGCAGAATTCGAGTGGCCCTAATATGTATGCCTGCCGGACAATAGTTGATGTTTGTGGTCTTTGTGGTGACTACTCAAAATCTAGGTCCATCTATGAGGTACAAGCCTTCTTATCTTTTGAAATATTTAACTTCTAAATTTCTAATGCTTTGTTATTGAGGTTCATTATTGACAGTAATGATGCCTGTCTTGAACTCATGATATGAGTCAGGGGTGTCATTTGTATATACAAATGCTAAAGTTTTTACTTTGTACGTTTCATTTTTTTTTTTTGCGGTCCATTTCTTTGTTGATGCTTCAGTCTTTTACTTAGTCAAATTTAGGTTAAAAACTTATGTGTACTTTCTATTTGGTTAGCAGTGTAGTATGTGCATTGCTGTTATTATGATATATTTCAAAGTGGCATAACAGCTAATTTGTACCACCATGCTTTCTCAATTGCTGTTAAATTACTTTTTCTGATCACTCTCAGCTTCTGGTGATCTTTAAACTGTGTAGTCCTTTATTTAATTCTGTCTTTTCTTTATCAATAAAAATGAACATATCATACATTGATTCCAAGTTCTTTTTCAGAACCCTGAATCTTTAGTTGAAGTCCACAGTCTGGTATTAAAGCAGACTCCCCCCTCTTCTCATTGTAATGCATGTGAAGCTTGTTAATACTGCTAATTGAACCTTCAATCAATGTAAATATATGTACTAATATTTGCGAAGTATATATTAAAATTCTGTATTTATTGTGTCTTGGAAAAGCCAAATTGGATTCTTGAAGAGAAGAATGTGAGGACCATCAAGCATCTCACTGTATGAAAAGCCCCGCGATTATCTTCGTCCAATGATTAAGTGTACCAATGATAAATTGCTTTTGTCTGGCAGTGCTCCTCCATATCGTAAAAGTTGGGCTCTTCCTAAAACTTTTTCTGTTCTTCTGATGGGGGAGGCTAGAGATTATTGGAGAGGCATAATCCATCATTTTGCATTTCAAATTGCACTATCCTTTTCCAAGTTCTATAGCACCCAAAGAATTGGTTCCAATAGTTTCAAGAACAGTGACCTGCACAGATTGTTATTTTAATTGACATTATATAACACCATGGGGCCTCATCCCAAAGTGCTAGTTGAAGGTGACTTATGAGCTCATGGGACCAAGTAATATACTCAAGACCTCCCTAGTAAATTACCAATGTGGGATTGGGCTGTCACAATCTCCCCTCCTTTAATCCCTAGTGTCCTCTCCTGGCCAAAAATCTCATATCAATCAATCAATTTGACCCAAGTCAGATTCAGAACACTTTCCTGGCCTGCACCATGTGGTGGCGGTCTTGGGTTAGCTTTGATACCACTTGTAGCACCACCGGTCCTCACCCAAAAGTGCTAGCCAAAGATGACTTATGAGCTCATGAGACCAAATAATATACCCAAGACCTCCCCAATAAAGTATCGATGTGGGATTGGATCGTCACTCATTAAGACATAAATCTTTGTAGTAATATGGAGTGAGCATTGAGATACTACTCCTAATGAAGCATAACATTTCAGGCCTTCCATGATTTAGATTGTAGGGCTAACGTAGCTTACTTTTTTACAACTATAAACCAGGTTTCGGAAATATTAAAACTATATTTTCCAACATACAACTTTTTTTGAAAAACATGACAATACAGGTTTCGAATACTTATTATGAAAAATTTCCCAAAATATATAAACCAGGTTTTGAAAATATTTATGAAGTTTTTCTGATGATATATATTTGTTACAAATGTTAACCATGGTGACCAAAAATGATAAAATATGTTTTGAAAACTTTTGTCGAAACTATTTTCAAATCACAAACAGTTTCAATAATGTAAAGTATGCAAGCCCTTAAAATCTGTTTGCGGCACTATTTAGATGGCCATGGATTGAGATAGCTAGAGATCTACAATTCACGTAGCCGGCCCCACCGAGTGGGATAAAGGCTTGTGATTGTTTTTGTTATTGTGTTTTCACTTTATTATTAGTCTCAGCCTTATCTTGCACTCTTGATATCTTATACTGCAAATGTTTGATAGATTGAGATGTTCCTTGATGGTTATGCTGCCACTGAATTTGATTTCTGCTGCAGGACTTGCTTGCCCAAAATGTCACCCCAAATATTTATGTTTTCAACAGTCTCATGAATGTGAATTCCCGCGATTTAAGCTACACCATGCATGTCTACAAGCAAATGCAAGTAATTCTCTCTCTCTCTCTCTCTCGCACACACACACACAAACATGTGTATTAACACCAATACTTGGCTACTCTGTGGGTGCTGGCCAAGGATTCACTTTTTAGTTTTTCTTATATGATGGTCTGCATAGTATGTTTTATTGGTTATAACAGTGGGCACAGTCATTGTGGAACTAGGGGGATGAATGGGGGCCACCACCTCCCCAACCTTGCATGAAATTTTTTCTGGAGTTCTTCTTTGGCCTTTGTTATGCCATTAGCTTAACAAACTCTGCAGTGCTTCCCGTCACATAATTTTTTTGTACATGAATAGCTAAATTATGGTGCAGTGACACACACGGAATAATAGTGCAAAACATGTGTCAATAGTGCAGAACAAACATGAACAGGGATCTACCATAACCAGAGCTCTAATACCATTTTAGAACTTGTGCAACAGTGTTTATCACATTTAGAGAATTGAGCATTTTCTATAAGAAATTGTACGCCCCCTCCCCCCACCCCAAACCAAACAAAAGGAGGAAAAGAAAAGAAACACTGACAATGTTTGTCCTGATTAAAAAGTCCAGGAAAAGTTCACTTTGGTTCCTCAACAAAACTGTTAGATCTGCATTCAGCTTGGTTATTCCCAATATCTGTAATTTTCTGGTTGATTACATGTTGTAAATCTGCCATTTTTTTCCTCTAGTTTGATTGGATGATAATGATGAGACTCCAGATGTATCACTAGTATGATTAGTATATCTTACTGAATTTTGTTGTCCCATTTCGGTTCCTTTCTCCTATTCTCCTTTCTCCACTGCTAACCCTTGAAAACTTGACTGATTATCAGTGTCATGGTGTATAATTTCATCCCATTGATAGTGGAGGAAAAGAAGAAGTGACTGATGAATGGACAAGTTTCTCCGAGCACATTTTATTCTTTTCACCTATTGTTTGATTTTCACGATAAGATTTGTTGAATACATAGCTAGTATTAACTTGCATACTGAAAATTGTGTCAATTTTCTTTGTCTCAATGTGCAGAACCTCGGTGTCACAGCTGATATGACATCTTATAATATCCTTTTGAAGTCATGCTGTCTTGCTGGAAGAGTTGATTTGGCGCAAGATATTTACAGGGAGGTTCAACATTTGGAATCAATAGGAGCATTGAAATTGGATGTCTTCACATACAGTACTATTATGAAGGTAGGTCTTACAGTTAATGAAAAGATAGTGCTTCCTTTCTTTGTCATAAATTTTGAATTCTTACTGCTTCTTGAGTCTGCTAGTTCTTCTTCCAGTAGGTAGATGCAATTAATTGAATTTCTTGTACAAGATGTACATGCTGATGCTTCAGATCTCCAGGTTTTTGCAGATGCAAAAATGTGGCAAATGGCTCTGAAAATCAAAGAAGATATGTTATCAGCTGGGGTCATTCCAAATACAGTTACATGGTCATCACTGATTAGTGCATGTGCCAATTCAGGCATTGTAGAGCAGGCAATTCAGTTATTTGATGAGATGCTTGTTGCTGGTTGTGAACCCAACTCACAGTGTTGCAATGTCCTCCTTCATGCTTGTGTTGAGGCCTGCCAGTATGACAGGGCTTTTCGACTTTTTAGGTCCTGGAGGGAAAGTGGATTTCATAAAGTTGTTAGTGGGGCATACAATGCCAAGTTATATAGTACTGCGGGCTTGGAGCCTGAGAATGAAAATTCAACTGCTACAATACCTAATTGTGCATCAGAATCACATCATTTAAACATCCCTCGGAGGATTCCCTTTACACCTACAACTGCTACATATAATATCTTGATGAAGGCCTGTGGTACTGACTACCACCGTGCAAAAGCTTTGATGGATGAGATGAATGATGTGGGTCTTTCTCCTAATCGTATAAGCTGGTCAACTCTAATGCATATTTGTGGAGGATCGGGGAATGTTGAAGGTGTATTGCAGGTAAAATTTGATTTATTGATTCGTATATTATCAACATTTTAAAAAATGTGATGCCTTACAAACCATGAAGCTTTAACATGCCTTTGTCAGCAGTTTAGCGGTGAGTATATAACAAACATTTTTGGCCTTTTGGTAATAGAAGGTAGTTGATTGAAGAGAATTAGGAATACCTAAGGTTTAGCATAATATTTGCTTTCCATCAAACTGTCATCTTACAGAAACCTACTTGGATCATCTTTGACCTAACAAAGACCTGCCTAAGGTCTAGGTCTTCGTTTTTTACCCACTATAAAACCTTCCTAGCAGCTCTAAAATGACATTTGAGACTTGCATGCTATATTTTTACAAATTTTTCGCAAGCCTCTAATTCCACTTTTTGGCTTATGACCTCTTTAGTTATAAAATTGTTCCCTTGAAGTTTTGACCTTTTGGTACCTAAATCCCTCAGCTTGCAGCTTAGCCAATACCTTTTCTCTATATTTGAGAAGTTTGTTGACTATTTTTTGTAGAATTTTCCTTCGGAAGAATGGGGACTAGACCTTAGGTTTTTTTTGTTAGGTAAATAATTGTTTAAGTAGGTTTCTGTATGGTGAAAATAAGTTTTAACGGAAAGCAAATATTATAACAAACTTTAGGTGGGTCTCTTAATTATCCCAGATGGTTTGATGTTGACAGTGCACGAGGTGGAAGGCTTAAAAATGATCTGGAATGCTTTAGTCAACAAACCTTAATCTAATTAAATTCAATTTGAGAGAGAGGGTTCTATCATCCACAACAAACCAAAAAATAAATAGAACAATAATCGACCTTAATCCTGTTAGGTGGGGTCAGCTACATGAATTCATGGTCTATCCAACAAATAAATAAATAAATAAATCAATAGTAAAAGTGATGAAAAGTACAAAGAGATAAGAAACATCTTTTATGTGGAAACCTAAAACGGAAAAAAGTACAAGATTTTTGGTTCAGTTGTAGCTATAGAACACTTTAGCAAGATACAATTGTGGCTATAAATCACTTTACCCTAACCAACTTGTTTTAAGAAATGAATTTGCCAATACATAAACCATAGACCTATGGGTGTTACCTTGGTAAATATTTTGCTCTTTTGCTTGCTAATTTTTCGTTGCAAAGCTTGAAATTTTCAGATACTAGGTGCACTATGCGTATGCTTGTTTATATCCAAGTGGATTATTGGAAATTGTAATGTATAATAGAGTGTATGTTGGTCTTCTTTCTTTGCCTTCAGTTGCATCTATTTCCTTGGGTTCAAGGATGATGGAGTTTAACAAGAATAAATAGGTTACAAGCAACAATATGAAAAACCTGTGGTTCCTTGACTACTATAGGCTTACATCACTTGTTGAGACTAATCAATATCTTTCTGGGTTGACTGAACAAAATTTCTAGTGAATTCTGTAAGAACTCAAATGTTCCATGTAGTTAAATCTTATTGCAGGTTTGGTTACAAAATCAAGCATATGATAAACACTAAGCTAACATCCATATTGATGGTGTAGAATTGAAAGATCTTTGATTATTCTCACAAAGAAAGTATATAGAATGTAATACAACAGCATTGAGTAGGGTAGGGTGTCCTGCATGGCAACTGGAAGATAAGAGTTGTGAATGATTTCAGTTAAGCACAAGAAGGGAAGAGTTTGAGTGGAGTTTTCTTGGTTTCTGAAGGATTCTATGAGACTCATGTTGATACACAATGAATGAGGTGATGAAAAACTGTTTGTGCAATACAATGGAACTTTGAAGACTGGCACATAGTCACAGAAAATGCAGTTTTCACATAACCATCCCTCAGTGAGACAAGAGATTAGGTGGTTCATGATCTCACCACAAGCAACAAACTCATACTCCTGTTGAGTTGCAAAATATGTCAGAGGGAACTTGGAAGGCCAGATGCTATGCATGCATGTGCTTTTTTATTTTTTATGTGACTTGTCATTCTGGTTCATTATTTAAAAGGTTTATAATAATCTAAATAGCACAAATTAGAGTCCAGAATTGACTTTGAATTAGTTTATTATGGCATTGTCTATGTGACCAATTGCTCTCGTGGTGATGTAGGTTCTCTAATAACCTCTTCTTTTTCTTCCAGTGCAGATTCTGAGCTTCATGCATGAGGCTGGCGTTCAACCTGATGTCATTGCATATACAACAGCTATCAAGGTGGAACTTTTGTAGACTATTTTACTTGTTTCATAATGTTTTCCCAACACCTACACAAACTGAGATGCTCCACAAATTGAGGTATCATAAAGCAATTTGCCCATGAATTATTCATATTGTTCTTTGGTTCACAGGTTTGCGTGGAGACAAAAAATCCGAAGACAGCATTTTCCTTATTTGCTGAAATGAAACGATATCACATAAAACCAAACTTGGTAAGTTTTATAAAATTTGGCATGATTTATCCTTGTTTCATTTAGATTGATGAGTGGGTTAAAGGAAAAGATATAGAAGGAAGTAGGCATATTCGTGGAACTCAGAATTGACAGTTCAATTGAGAATAGGCAGTTATCTTTTATACCTTGTAACTATTAGAACAAGAGGTGCTATGGCACACACCAAGAGGGGGGGTGAATTGGATATTTAAAAAACTTAATTGAAACTTGAAATCCTTTTTGACCCAATTGAGGTTTTAGAGTTTTAAAGCGTAAAGCATAAAAATGACAAATGAACAAAGATAAATATGTGAACCGAGTGAGAAATAATGAAATGCTTAGAAAGATAAATATATCAAAAAACACAAGCACAAGAAAACACAAGGATTTATAGTGATTCGGCTTAACCCAAGCCTAATCCATTACCTTAACTCCTCACTAAGGATTTTTCAAACCATCCACTAAAACCCCATACTTAAACCAAGTAGGTCCTCTAGTCCAAGACTAGGAATTACAAAACCTCCCACTCAATGGGCCCTCTAGCTACACAAGCTAGGAATTACAGCCCCTTGCTTCAACGAGCAAGTCCTCTAGCACAAAGTTAGGAAAATAAGAATGATACAAATGTAAACGAGATGCTAAGAGTTGGCACTCTTAGTTACAAGTTCTCTCACAATAAAAACAAGGCTTGAATGAATTAATACAAGTTAAAATCAAAGCCTTGAAGAGAGAAAAAATTGAAGCACAATCACTATAAATACAAACAAGAGTAACAGTAAGCTCAAATTATTTCATTCCCATCCATTAGCCTTCTCTTGATCTCCTTGATATGTATATATAAGCATTCCAAGAGTCTTGCCCAAAACTAGCCGTTATTGAACCGTTGGAGAATGAGAAACTAGTCGTTGGAGATTGAAAAAGTAGCCGTTATTGATTTCTGAGAAACAAACAGTCGACAGATAAAATGGGTTAGTCGACTATTTCTTCAAATAAAACTAGGCATAGTCGACAAACAAGAAAATATAGTCGATTATTGCTCAACCAAAACTTCTCATAGTCGACAGATCAAAAATACAAAGAAAATTTTGAATATCATGAACAAACATAGTCGACAGAAGAAAAACAATAGTCGACTATCCTTACATGATAGTCGACAGAATGAAAAATAGTTGACAGAGGCCATATATAGTCAACAGATTAAACAAGCATAGTCGACTATCCTTATGCATAGTCGACTATCCTTATAACATAGTCGACTATTATGCAGGCATAGTCGATAGCACTAAACAACATAGTCGACTATCCATTTGGAAAATCTGAAAACTTAATAGATAACATGTAGAAGCACACTTGATTGATACAAAACATCACCACATATTTACAAGTAAATATCCTCATTTTGTTTAATTTATATTTTACCTTCCATTTACTTTAATACATAAATGTAAATAAGAAAGTACCCCCCATTTGGATTCAATAAAAATATTAAAAAAATCAAAATTCATAAGAATAAAAAAGTAGAATTTGGGTTTTAGTAGGAACTTAGGATTTTGCGATTTTATCACCTCCAAGATATACACTTTCTATCTCTTGAAAAATTCGTTAAAAATTATTTTATCACTAATGAATGTTACCTATTGAATTACCAGGAGTTAGTTTTCTAAAAAGAAAACATTTTCATATATGTCTCCTTATAAGGTGTTAACCTTCTAGATTTAGAAAAATATAACTTTGAAATCTCGATACTTGAAATTCATTTGGTTTTCATTCTCACAAAGTAATAATTGATATTGAAATTGATTTATGTTGAAAACCACAACCTTGATTCATGACTTAGGAATTAAATAAAATATTGTTTTTCATCATCAAAACTAAGTATACAAAAGTAAAACAACAGTAACATGCACTGATTAAATCACAAGGGGGAGGGAATAGTTTAATTCATGTTGAAGATGAAGGGAATAGTTTAATTCATGTTGAAGATGACAACAGGACAAGATGAAGGCCAAAAGGATTTAGATCAATGCAAGCAGGGATTACCTAACCACCCTAGCTCCAAGCTAGGATATTGATTGGTACTTAGAGCAGATGAAGGAGGCAAGTTTGTAGCCAAATCAATTTGCTAAATTATGGATTGGTACTTGTTAAGTAGGGTACTTTAGCTTGTGATTGTTGTTGATGTTGCTTGTTAAGTAGGGTAGATAATCTTGTGAGGAGAGTAGATGGGGTGAAAGAAGTTGTTAGCAATTGAGGTAAAGGAAGATCAAGAAACACTTGGTGGAAAACTCTTATGATGGGCCTATAGAAAATATAATCATGGATAGAAATAATTGGCAAGCTAGAGTCCATGTAATTGACCCTAGTATTAGGAATAAGGCTTGGTATGTTGTTTTGCTGGTTAACTAGGGTGATGATCTTATTCCTTGAATTAAATTTCATTATAATGCCTCCAATAAATTCAATTATGTAATGGAGATGAGGATATTATAGGGCATATGTGGCCATACAAGAATGGATAGAATTAGAAATGAGGTTATATGTTATAAGGTCGGAGTGTCTTCTATTGAAGATCATATGCATAAAAAACAATTAAGATGGTTTGCTCGTGTGAGAAAAGACCAATAGATGCTTCTGTGAGGAAAGCGGATGGAATAAAAGAAGTTTTTAGCAAGAACTTTGCCTACTTGGACCTTTTTCTTTATTTCAAAGACAATTGACAAGAAAGAGTTTACTCTTTTAACCACTTGGACCTTTGTTTTATTTCCAGGACAAGTGGAATGATGGAATTTTCAACTCTTAGTTAGTTATAGCGTTCAATATTATTGTCCTAATATGGCCGTGGATGGAGATCAGTAGTGAACTAGAATTTATGTAGCCAATCCCACCTAGTGGGATAAAGGCTTTTGATTGTTATTGTTTTTGTATTATTAAATGGACCCCTGACCATTTCAGTTTATTTTCTACACTTTGCATGTGCCACAAATAATAGGCAACATTAGTCTAATTTAGATGTATAAATTCTTAAATCCCTGAACAACTTTCAGGTGACATATAATACACTTCTAAGAGCTCGGACCAGATATGGTTCCCAACAGGAAGTCCAACAATGCCTGGAGGTGTATCAGGACATGCGGAAAGCAGGGTGCGTTAATTTCTCATAATTTTCTACTTTGGTCCCTTTGACTTTTAGATTGGCGAGGCCCAGATTTGAAGTTTGAGGCATTTGCTATACTCCAAATATCAGATGGCATTTCTGTTTTGTCATTCAACATGTTGCCTTTCTGCAAGGAATGAGGTGTCTTTCTTGCATTATCAAAATCTCATTTGAAAATGACATCCAATTCAAATTGCCTTGAAGATTACTGGATGTGTTACATACTGTTCAAAATTGAAAGAGCAACTGATAATTATGCAGTTGCCATGAGCATTTTACATGATGCTGCATTGGCCCATTCACATCAATTAGCTGAAATTAGAGGTATGCAAATTAATCTGTAGAAAACATCTTAAATATTAGCAAAAAGAAGAAAACATCTTGATTTCTTGATACTTGATAATGGCTTGATGACGCTGTTAAATAAACTTTTATCAGTTGTTAGATTGGATGGTTTGATCAACTATTTTGTATTGTTGCTATTATGCCTTGCTCTTAGTGCACTCTAAGGCATCCTATGTGATTTTTGCCACATTATAAGGAATATGGCTATTTTATCTACTAGGTATTATGAAATGAGGAAACAATGTTGAGTCTTGGTATACTGTTGTATTGATGAACTTTCTACTTTTTCTTCTTCATATACTTTTAGCTGAAGTGGTTATAAGCACTTGTTTCTTTGTTAGTTTGTGCAATGTCACTTTGGAATTCTTTGGTCCCAGGTTTATCTTTTTCTTTTATTCTCAAAATAAAGGTAAAACATGGTATAGGATGTTGGAATCAATTGACAAAATTATTGAAATAGATCCGTATCTTTTGGTTATTTTTGGCATTCCATCATGGTTGTATTCAGGATGCATACATTTTCATTAGTCTAGCCCCTACCAAATTAACTGTTCACTTCTTTTCTGTGACTGCTTAAGTCAATCATTTACTCCTCATGGTGGGTTAAGAATACCTGGTGGTTTGTAGGGGCTTTATGCCTTGTGATCTCCTCGAGGCCAAGTCACCTCCTGGAGTTGTGCCTTTAAGCAAAAGAGTCTCACTAGGGCTCCTGGCATTAGCAAAAAATGCTTCAAGGGTCTGTATTGGTGGGTCTCAAATGGCTAGAGGTGTTTCTCTCCTCAGTTCAAATGGAGGAAAGTGATCACTTTGATGCCATTTTAGGGGGGACATGTGACAACTCCATGACATTGATGCTTGTAATGCATGTCAGTAAGAAACAATTGCTGCAGTTTTCAATTGCTTGTGCATTGCCTCCTTCGGTTAATGAAGCTATATACATGCATTAACTATATGTAGTATAATAATGTTTGATCTCTTTACCGTTCCTGGACACTATTATGTTTGCCATTGTCTTTTTATGTTGCTTGCAAAATCATTCTGAACATGCACAAATTGATGAATTAAGTGTAATTATGTGCATGCGTAAGTTCATTCTTTGGACTTGTATAAAGGTGCATTCTCTTTTGATCCATTTATTGGATTTTATTTTGAAACACTTGCATTTTGTATTATAAACTAAGATTCTTGCAGGTATAAAGCCAATGACAACTATCTCAAGCAACTCATAGAAGAGTGGTGTGAAGGAGTAATACAAGATAACAATCAGAATGGATATCAGCTCAGTTGCAATGATGATGACCTAGGAGGACCTCATAGCTTCCTTCTTGAGAAGGTTGCAGTGCATTTGCAAAAGAAAAATGCTGAAAGCCTGACAATTGATTTGCAGGGTCTCACTAAGGTAAGATCAATTAGTTAAAGTAGAAAGAAACATGTAAGCCGTTTTGGTATATAATAAGAAGTATATACCAAAAAAAAGCACCACCATAAAAGGGGTAAACCTGGTACAGAAGACCACGTAATCTCAAACTGATAAAGATCACCGAGAAAGCTACAGAAGATATGGAAGGGGTTAGACAGCCAAAATACAAAACAGCTAACAAGGATAAGGCTCTTAAACTAAAAAAGCACTCCATGCACCCCCAAAAGCTCTAGTTTTCCTGTCCTGCCACTCTTGGTCTGCCCTCTAGTGTTCTCGTTGTTGTAATGCTGTTTTTGTGACCCACCATTTGACCCTTCAATTTGCCACATTCAGTCAGGATGTATCCACTATAGTTTTGTCAGAGGTCATGTGATCAACTGAATTCAGAATCTACGTGCTAAATGTGTGTGCTCCAATGTTTTCTTCCAGATAGCTGTACTCTTAAAACCACCAAATCACTCATTCTGCCTTTCAGCTAGAGACAAAAATTAACATTATTGAGATACTTATTTTACGTATAAAGCATTCATTTGACATGTGTGTTGCTTGGCAGGTTGAAGCTCGAATTGTTGTTCTTGCAGTGCTGCAAATGATCAAAGAAAACGATGCCCAAGGTGCGAATGCTCGTTTTTCTTCCTGCAAGTTGACATTTATTTTGTGCCTAAATGAGTTTGCACTTGTGAGGGAATAATGCTTCCCCCCTCCACCCTGCTCCGCCAGGGAAAAAGAAAAAACAAAAACCGAAGAAAAAAATGAGAACTCCAAACAAGTATATGAACTTATATGCTTGATGTTCTGAATGCTTGATGGCGCAGGTGATCCGATAAAAGATGACTTGTTCATCATTCTAGGAGTCAAGAAAGCTGGTGATGCAGCAAGCAGCGAAGGCAAATCTGAGGTAGAAGATGCTGTAATCAAACTTATGAAAAATGAGTTGGGGCTTGAGGTCATTCTAGCTGGATCTACAAAAATCAAATTGGGAACCTCTATTGATAAATATACAAAGGCTGAAGAAATCCTGGAAAGTAATAGATTCCAAAGAGGGCTGGTTTCTTCCACCCGAAGACCTGCAGTTTTCCGCAGGTTGAAGGTTACAAGAAAGTCATTGCGTCATTGGTTACAGAGACGAATGGTTGCTAAAAGGTGTGATATTATTAACTGACATTCAACATTGCCAAATTTTTTTGTATAAGAAATCTTCTTATGTAAATTTGTTCTTTTCGTTATTATTCATGCAAAAGAATAAATCATTCTTAGTTTAATAGCAACTGATGATTTGTATTACCGTATGTCAATTGCAAAATCATAAAAAAAAAAAAAAAAAAAAAAACTATTGGTCACTTGTTTCTTTATGAGTTTTCCTTTTTTCATTTAATTCTGTATTGGGTTAGTCATACACTTCCCATCTTTCTAGCGAATCACATAGCATCGTCAAATTATACAAGGCTTGGATAAGAATTTACAAAGAATTATAATGCTCTTGTTATTATTTGGTAATTTAAGGGGGATATTTAGTTTGATTATGACACAATGCATAGGGCAATGAACTTATTATTAGTAGGGCTTACTGGTCAAATTAGTTTAGGTTTTGTATAAAATTTGAAACTAAATTAATTGATTGGGATTGGAAGTTTGAACTCATAACTAATCAGGAAGTGAAACTAACATTAGTCAACTCAAATTAAATTGGCTTTAACAGGGTTTTATTTTAATCTCAAAATATTTACACAATTTTATTAAAATTATATGGTCAAGAACATGTCACGTGTTAGTAAACAATGGGCTTTTAATGTTATTTACATAAATTAGATCAGATTAAGTTTGTCGATGCAATGGGTTAATTTGGATTTAACTCGATGTTAAATGGGCAAAAAGTGAAAAATGAAATTGAAATCAAACTAGGTTAAAAAATTTCAAATCAAATCCAAGCAATTACATTGATTTGAACTTGGGGCCTATTTAATTGGCCATATTTTTCATGAAAAATGATCATTTTTCATGTAAATTCTAATTTTAGTGGTGTTTAATTAGTTATATTTTTAAGTAATTCAAATTCTCACTTTTGATCACGTGATGGCCAATTTTCACTTTTGTTGGGAAATCAATTCTTGCTGGGGCGTTGAAAAAGAAATTCTAGGGAATTGAAGAAGAAGAAGAGCGAAAGCGTGAAAGAGAAAAAATAAGGAAGTGCGACCAGTAGTCAATGAAGCTAAGGGAAAGTGCGACATGCGATCGCAAGGAGAAGGGAAAGCGCAGCGAGAGATAGCGAGCGAGAGCAACCAATGACAACGGTCACGAGAAGGAGGGGAAACGTGGCTAGAGGGCGAGCAAGAGCAAAAGTGAGAGACTAGTTATGGTAGTCCTGAGAAGGTGGGGAAGCGCAACGAAAGGGTGAGTGAGAGCGATGATGAGTAGCCAGTGACAATGGTTGCGAGGACGAAAGGAAGCGTAGCGAGAGGATGAGCGAGAGCGATGGTGAGAGGCTAGTGAGGCGGTAGCGACAACTCTTTCATTCTCAAGCTGTATGCACATTTGTGTATATATATTTGATTTTTTTAATATTTTGTGTAATATATTTGATTTATTTTTAGGCAATTTTCTAAAAATTAATGATAATCAAATACCAAAAGTTGAAAAAAATTACAATTTCTAGGTACAAAATTAAGTCAATCAAACACTTTCAATTGACATTTTTTTTAGAATTTAATTCTAGATAATTTAATTACATATTAAATATTTTTTTTTCATACTTGTAATCAAATGCACCCTTACTGCTCACCCCTGTATAAATTAAATTTTATTTTTTTAAGGTAAGTATTAATTTAATCGAATGCAATCGTGTGACTTCTTTAGGACATGATTACAACTGGCAGATAAAAATAGTGGAATGGAAAGGAGAAGTAGTGGCCATAGGGGAATAGGAACAACAAGGGCATGTTCTTTTAGAAGTGACTATGAGAATTCTTTTTTTTTTTTAAATATTTAATTTGAGTCATAACTATTTTTTCGAGATAAATTTGTCACCCTAACTTCTTAGCAGTATACAAAATTAGACCTTATGGATTTAAATCATCTTATAAGCTTGATACATTTAAGATTCAAAATCAAAACTCAAGGAGTACACGAGAGCACTCGAATTATGTAAAATACTTTCATGAAAACTATAAAAATAAGTCAAAAATGGATTGTTTCGCACTAATACTTTTGAGTAATAATTTTACAAAAATGTTAGTGCGGAACAATTTTTAAAAGTGTTAGTGCGAAATAACCAATTTAAATACACTTGTTACAATTTTTATTACCCAATAACCAATTTGGTCCCAATATGAGAAATAACCAATTATGTCAAAAATGTAGTCAATATAGCTAAAATTATACCGATAATCCAAGTCAAATTGTGAGAGTTTTTAAATTCACCGATAAGATACACATAAAAAATATATAATATCATCATTAAAATCATTATATTTATCTATAATTAATGAACGCATCGGATTAATCAACCAAAATTAACTTCATCATTATGTATTGCACAATAATAAATTTTCTTTACTTGTGATGTCTATTAATAATGAAATTGAAAGAGATTGGATGAACCTCATTTTGATTCAATCCCCTCCAAATTAGAGGATATTGAATGGAAATGAAACTCATTTAATTATTATTTCTATTCAATTTCATTCTTAAATCTCTCGTAAACATGATTTAAAAAATACAAAAAAAATGTCACATTTTTTTTTGCTAAATTAAACTTTAAAAATAATATATACTTCACATATATACATGCATTAAGTAAAAGGTAAGGTTAGAGACAAAAGCCTTCAGAGCACATATTAAGTGGTTGGGTTACAATAAAGTGAGATTCGTACTAATAGGTCGTGGATTTGATTTCTTACTCTGTGCAGTCGAGACAAAGCTTTTACATGCGATTTATCTTTTTTATCAAATAAAAACCGCACAAGGTGATAATCCCAAGATTAAAGGCATAAAAAGAGTCACATTCAACAAGCTTGTGAATTATGTGATTTGTAATATTATTTAAGATTTATTTAATTATAGACACTTAATTTGTCATTTAAAAGTTTTAACCATATAATTTTATTTAAATAATATTGTTTAAAATAAAATATCAAAATAATATCAAGTTGAAGATAATTACCAATGTAGTACTAATCTATCAAATTTAGAAATTTAGATAATATGAAAATTGAAAAATAATAAACACACTTACAAAGAGTGTTCTTCTTAATGTTAAATTAATAATTAATATCAAGTGATCTAATAATATTAAGTTAATTTTTAAAAAAGACTAATATTATTTAAAAAAAAAACTTCAACAATATTTTGTTAGACTCGTGTAATAGTATGATGATAAATTAATTCATCGACAAGAATGATCACTCCCCAAATTTGACATTTGAAAGGTAATTGTCACATTATTTACCCATCTAAGCTATGCATGTGTTTATAATTATTCCTAAATTAAAATGTATCATTTGACTTTTTTTTTTGTTGGGTAAGAGTGTGTTTGGAGTGTGATTTTGTTCACCCTCTTTAACGAGGGTGAACATAACCTCCAGTGATTTAGGGGTTATAATTAACAAAAAAGGGCCCCTCATTAAAAAAGGTGAACAAAATCATACTCGTGTGTTTGAGAGGATACAAAATAATTGAATTAAATAGATAAATACATGTTATATTTGTTTATTATAATAATTAACAAAATTGGTGAACCTTTTTGATTTAATCTCTTTTAAATGAGTATTTTTTTTATCTCTTTCGTATTAAAAGAGATATAAAAATAAATTTATTTATTCATTATTTTCATCAAATTCTATTATTTTATTTATCTTCTTTATGTCCAAAATAATTAAAATCATCCATCCTAAACATTTATAAATCATTACATTAATCTCTCCCAAACAGAGCCTAACGGTTGGGACTATCGAGCTATCGATTCCTTCATGTTCTTCCCGTGCGTAAAACGGAAACGCAACTCATCTCTCTCTCTCTCTCTCTCTCTCTAAGGCGAGGTTAAGCTCCGGGACTCGGATCCACACTCCTCAATGGCGGCGATGAACCGCCTCTTGAAGCCCTCGCCGATCTCCTCCTCCGCCGTCGCTTCCCTCCGGAGGTGCCTATCCACTGCCACCGCGTCTGAGTCCGACGCTCGCCTGAAATCGCCGTCATACAGCCACGGTTCTCTCCATCCGCGCGCGGATCCCAAAGGGAGGAACGTCCAGTGGGTTTTCCTGGGCTGCCCGGGCGTCGGGAAGGGCACTTATGGCAGCCGCCTCTGCGCTCTCCTCGGCGTCCCCCACATCGCCACCGGCGACCTTGTCCGCGAAGAGCTCTCCTCCTCTGGGCCCCTCTCCCACCAGGTTTCAAATTCTCTCTCTCTCTCTCTGGAAATTTCTATTTATGTGAGTGTTTGCGGTTCTGTGGCGTTTCTTCTTCAGATCCATTGCGAAAAAAAGAATGTTGCAGTGGGCCGTTAATTACTTAATTTACCTGCTCATACACAAAATGGATTGGTGTTCCTTTTTAATACGAGGACAGTGGGGGAAATTGGGGAGTTGTGGTAGTCATTGAACTGGTTATAGCTCGGAAGAAAGGGGAGGGGGAGAGGGAGAGGGGGGGGGGGGGGGGAGAGATAGAGAGTTGAGTTAATGGATCTATAGATATGGTGAACCGGGTCTCTGGCCTGCTTGAGTGGATTATAGGAGATCTGCTATTGGCAGGTGGAGCCGATTATCGAGGTTTGCTCACCAGACTTCGTGAGGGGTTTATGATAGTGGGATAGGTGACTAGCCGTCTGGCCCTGATTGATCTTGATGCTCTGTTAATAATTCAAACTGGTAGGTGTCAGATCCCCGATCTGACAAGGCGAGTTCTCAATTGTTGAGAAGGGTTTAGGCAAAGAATTAGGAATTGAGGGAGGGAGAGAGAGAGAGAGTTCTCCAATTGAATGATTATGTGAGTATTGGCTTGGTCAGTGCATTTTATACTGATCCATAGCCAGGTTTGGGCGCCAAAACAGTTACCCAACTACACAACTTGCCCACTTGGCTAATACAACTTGCTCCACTTGACATGCTGGAACATTCCTCCAGCTATGCCAAACACAGTCTTATTTACAAGGCCTAATAGCCTAATAACGTGACAGTAGGGAACTCAATATTCTCTGAAGAGCATTGGTGCAGCAGTTGTGGGCTAGTCAGGATTTCTATCTAAGATCTGTTGAGGTGCAAGTTTTTTACCAGAAAAATAGGATGAAGCACCTTGCTGAGCCTCAGGCATGGCTAGTGAGTTTCATTTACTCGGAGGCCTTGACTGGCATCACCAAGTACCAATTAGGTTCCCTGTTCTTGGGGTGGTAGCCTCTTGCCCCAATTGATGAGATGCTTGAGCTACTAGTCATGAACGGAGGAATGATCTTGAGCTGAGTAATGATTGACCAGGTTGGTAGAAGAGCTAAAAGCATCCCACCCCTCCCCCCAAAAATAACATCAACAACGTATCAAGCTTTAATATGGTGCTTGTACATTTGAGGCAAGAGACATTTCCAAAGGTTACTTGCCACTTATTGAAGTCCAAGAAGCTTGGGCCGTGCAAGCTCTAGAGAAAATTAGTTTGAATGGCCATGTGATTGAGCTACCAGCAAAATTACAGGTCATTCTAGTTTCCAATATTGCAAATTTATATCCATTTGAAGGTCTTGGTGAAGAGGCAATAGTGGCTCAGCTACTTGAACAGAGTGCAACCAGCCATTGAGGAAGTTTTGGATGTTAGGGAGGCAATCAACATTGACAATTTTTGGTGAAATAGTTGGGCAAACTAGCAAGTAAAATCGCTTGGATTGCGGAGGAAGAGCTTGAAAGGATTAATCTAGAGATATGTGCTGCGGTGATAACAGCTTTCTTGTCGGTGTTGACTTCTTCACCACTAGGAGAGATTGATACAGCGGCATCCAAAAAGAAATCTGAGGCTAATAAATTTCTGTAGATGTTGGATTTTGTTAAATGTTTTAGAGTTTCAACAAATTGTCTTAATTCTTTAGTCTATTTAGTTCTACTGCAGTCAGTGTGCTATTATTTTATTTTCACACTTATTTTTAATAGTCACCTAGCTGGTCATGTGACTTTTAATAAGGTTAAAGGGTGTAGATTAAATAAGATCATAATAGGTAGATCAAGGGCTGGGCTATTAGGGTTTGTATAGCCCTAATATAAATCTATCTTAGGGTTTTGTTATGACCCCGGGGATAGAATTGTAATAAGGGAAACTACTATAATAGTTTGTAACAAGCTATTGGTTAGATAGTTAGAACAACCTAAACCAACATTGGCTGGTAGTTAGCCTTAACTGAAAGAAGCACCTTTAAAGAAGGCTGTTGTAGAAGGAGAAGGCATCATTGAGAATATTCAAAATCCTTTTTTCTCTCTCATTCGTCTCAATTCTTCTCCAAGCGACGTTACGCATGACAGCCAGTGATGGACAATGCAAGTCATGGCGGAAGGGACACATTTGAAGCAACTCGAGGTGCATATGGAGGCTTTGGAGTTAGGTGTGGTGCTCACGCAAAAGGATGTGGCGGCCCATTTGAGGGATATGCTGGTTGTTCGGGAGGATATGGTGGCCCATCAGGAGGACACGACAGCCCTTAAGGATAGCATAAAGGAGCTGGAGAAGGGCCAAGAAAGGGCGGACTTTTATGGCTAGAAGATCGACATGTTTAACATGATGTCCGCTTTGCTGCAATTCCGATTGTCGGAATACTTCCCTCCAAGATCGGGGCTGGAAGCGCTATTCGACAAAGAGGGACTTTTGCCCAAGCTGGAGGGGCTAGGGATGGCGGAGGATCGGGTTGGATGGGAACGTGAAACCCATAGAGATGGGATCGTGCCTAGGTCGAAGGGGCTGTGAATGGCAGATGATCGGGTTGCATGGGAATGAGAAGCCCATGGCAAGAGTCCGGCTTATTTGAGCAGTGTTCATACCCCCACACCACAATTGGAAATTCCAATCTTTGAAGGGGTAAAGCCGAGATGGTGGGTTCACTGTTGTGAGTGGTTCTTCGAACTGTATCGGGTTGGGGAAGAATAGAAGGTGTCGATGGCAACGGTGTATCTCAACGACATTGTCGACGCTTGGTACCAAAGTTGGAAGCAGGCCAAAGGGGTAACAATGTCTTGGGTGGCGTTCTTGGAAGAGCTGTGTAGTCGGTTTGGTGAGAGGAGCATGGCTAACGCAGTGGAAGAGTTTAATAAATTGAGGCGAGAAGGGTTGGTGGAAGATTACTTAAGGAAGTTTGAGGAATTGAGGGCATTGATAGGGATGGCCCATTCGAGTTTGCCCGAGCCTTACTTTGTGTTGAGTTTCATTAGTGGGTTGAGGGATGATCTGCGATCGGTGGTCAAGATGCTGGGGCCATCGTCGGTTAAACAAGTTGCAGAAAAGGCACGCTTGCAAGAATTGACCTGGGAAGCTGTATTCAAGAAGAACAAGGAGTGGACATAGCCTTGGTCGTAGCCTAGTAAAGGCCTAAACGCAGAGTCTGAGGGTAATCTCAAGGCTGTAACATAGGCAGCAGGTCAAGGAGAGGCCAAGAATGCTACGGGTCTATGGGCAAACAAGAATCAAATTATGGAATAGAGGAGACAATCGGGCCTATGCTTCAAGTGTGGTGAGAAGTATAGTCTGGGGCACCAATGTGTCACGAAACAAAAGGAGGCCGAAAGTATAAGAAATTTTGCTGCGGATATTAAGTATAGTTAGCTATTTTCTTTCCATTATTAATTAAAGCCTTTTCCATTCCAGCTGGTAGTTTGTTAGGCTGTTATGCCAGGTGTAAAGGAGGCTAGAATAGGACAAAAGAATCTGTTAGAGGGGAGAGGATCTGCTGTGACTGCTCCTATAGGTCCTATAAATTATGTGTCAGTCTACTAGCCGAGCAGGAATGAATTAACCAATTTCTGATTCCATTCTCTGTATTCTCTCTCCATTTCTCTCTCTCTGTCTCTCATTCTCTCTTTCTTTCTGCTCAAGCTTCCCTTCTCTCTCACGGTTCTCTAGCGCCTGCTTCCAATTCACTTCGAGTTGGAAGATCGGCTGTGGCCACAGTGCAACTGTGACATTTGGTATCAGAGCCTTGGTGTTGGCAATAAGTAGTAAGACCGCAGAGGATGGCCGAAGGAACACGCATGAAGAACATGGAGTCACAGCTCCAGCAACTCAGCTCGACAGTGGGAGAATTTCAAGACTAGGTGGACCGCTTAGAAGTCAGCAAGCAAAAAAATCATGATGTGATCCTGACGGTAGATCGCAGGGTGGAAGGAGGACTTAATCAAATGAGAGAAGACATCAACCAGATGAGGGAGGAGATGGGTAATCAGCTTCAGCAGTTTATGCTGATGTTTACTCGCCAAAATCAGGTTAGGTTGTCTCTTGATTTTCCTCATAAAGATAGAAACGACCCTATAGTACAAAATGAGAGGATGAATCCAGAAAATAGAACCCATGAGATGGTGGTCGAGCAAGGTGTTGACACTGAGGCGTTGTTAGGAGGGGAACAGGAAGACCAAACTGTACCCCCACCACAAGGATTTCCCATGCCTTGAATGGAGATACCCGTGTTTGAGGGAACCAATCCTAGGTGGTGGGTTAGAAAGTGTGAAAGGTTGTTTGAGTGGTATAATGTACAAGGAGAAAGGAGGGTTGCTCTGGCGGCAGCTTACTTTGATGACGGGGTGGATGCATGGTTCCAAGGGTGGACTCGAGGGCGAGAGCACTACACCTAGAGGGAGTTCTCTGAACGTTTGTGTGAGAGGTTCGGGGATAAGAGCATGTCGGACACTATTGAAGAATTTAACAAACTAAGACAGGCTGGTGATGTTGGGACCTACTTGAGAAGATTTGAGGAGCTGAGGTCCTTGATGAGTAGCCACGACCCTCACCTATAGGAGGCGTATTATGTCTATAGCTTCCTTAGTGGCCTAAGCGAAGAACTAAGGCCTATGGTAAAGATGATCAGGCCACGAACCTTGGAGCAAGCGGCTGAGAGTGCTAGGTTGCAAGAAATGGTAGTGGAGGCCCTGTTAAAGAAGCAAAAGGTGCAGCAACATAGAACGACACACGCGGGGAGTAGGCAGCAAGGAGGAAGTAGCAAGGGGATTGACAAGGAGATGGTGAGGAGTAATGTTGGGGGGGAGGAATTTTGCTAATTCCAACCCGGGTGGAAGGCCTAATGATCCTAGACGGCAACCCGGTTCCTGTTACAGGTGTGGGGACAGATATTTCCCGGGGCACCAATGCAAACGATAGCTGCTGTTATTGGAGGGCCGAGGGGAAGAAGAATTAGGCAGCGAAGAAAAAGTGGAAGTAATCGGTGAAGAGGGAATGGAGGATAATGGGGAGATATCTCTCCATGCACTCAAGGGAATCACCAATAACAAGATAATTAAGGTGGAAGGCAAGATGAAGGGAGGTAACTTATCAATCCTAATTGACAGCGGAAGCACCCATAGCTTCCTCGACGACGGCACTGCCAAGAAACTAAAGTGTCAGCTCACCAACACAATGCCTCTGAGTGTCACAGTGGCTAATGGAAACTGGGTAGTGAGTAACATGACCTGCCTGGGGTTCATGTGGGAAATGCAGGGGGAGAAGTTCGAGGCAGATCTCAGGCTGCTGCAATTAGGAGGGTGTGATGTCGTTTTAGGGGTGGACTGGATGAAGAAAGTGAGCCCCATATGCTTTGATTTCAACCGTATGGAGGTGACCTTTGAAAAAGAAGGGAGAAGAATGACACTCATTGGCGGGAGAGAGATTGCTACCTGCAAGATGATCATAGGAAGGAGATTGCAAAGTGTCATCAGAAACAAGTGGAGTCAACTTGCGCAGCTATTCTCCATCGTGGAAGTGGAAGGAAATACGAAGGAAGAGGAACCAGGGGAGCTTCAGCTCACAGTCAGTCACCAACCAGGGAGAACCGACCAGGTATGCACCTTACCACTTATTGATGAATTGTTGGAAGAATTTAAGGACCTCTTTTTGGAGCCAAATACCCTTCCTCCTAATCGAGCTTTGGACCATGCCATTAACCTAAGACCAAACACCGAGCCTGTAAACATCAGATCCTACTGCTACCCTCCTGCCCAAAAAATCGAGATTGAAAGAATGGTGAAAGAAATGATGAGCCAGACTTTCATTAGACCAAGTCAGAGTCCATTTGCCTCCCCAGTTTTGTTAGTTAAGAAAAAAGATGGGTCCTGGCGCTTCTGTGTAGATTATCGCCAGCTTAACACTTTAACCATCAAGGATAAGTTTCCCATACCCCTTATTGAAGACCTATTGGACGAACTTAACCTGGCCCAATTCTTTTCCAAGCTGGACTTGCGCTCAGGCTACCACCAAATCAGGATGAGGCCCGAGGACGTCCACAAGATTGCCTTCCGTACCCACCATGGCCATTTTGAGTTCTTGGTGATGCTCTTTGGACTCACCAATGCCCCGGCCACCTTCCAATCCTTAATGAACCAGGTCTTTGAACCCTACCTAAGGAAATTCATACTTGTGTTTTTTGATGATATCCTTGTTTACAGCCCAACCTTGGACCAACATCTTAGCCACCTAAGAACCACTTTTGAGGTCCTTAGAAACAACCAGCTATTCATCAAAAGGTCCAAGTGTGCATTTGGTTAGGACCAAGTGGAATTCTTGGGGCACCTAATCTTGGGCAAGGGAGTGAGCACCGATCCAAGGAAAGTGGAGGCAATGCTCAATTGGCCGAAACCCACAACCATCAGGTCTCTTAGGGGTTTCCTTGGGCTCATCGGATATTATTGTAGATTTGTAAAGGGATATGGGGTTATCAGCAAACCCCTCACCAACTTGTTGAAGAAAGGAAACTTCCAGTGGGGGGAGGAAGCAGAAGATGCCTTTGAAAGATTGAAGGTGGCAATGAGCGAGGTTCCCACATTGGAGTTGTCGGATTTCAGCAAGCCTTTTGTGCTGGAAATGGATGCGTGTGGAGGAGGAATCGGGGCTGTATTGATGCAGGATGGCAGGCCAATGGCTTTCTTAAGCCAGGCCCTCAGTCCAAGACACTTAGGCTTGAGTATATATGAGAAAGAATTTTTGGCTGCTCTTATAGCTGTTGAGAAGTGGCGGCACTACTTAGAGGTCGGAAGGTTTGTGATCAAAATTGATCACGAGTCCTTGAAATTTCTGCTACAACAAAAGCTCCAAACCCAGTTGCAAAAGAAGGGGATGGCAAAATTAATGGGGTTAGATTATTCCATACAATATAAGAAGGGGAAGGAAAACGTGGCCGCTGATGCCCTATTAAGGTGTCCAGAGGAAGGAGCTGCAACCCCCATAACCGTGGTGATTCCTGAATGCTGAAGGTGGTGGATGGCTATGAAGGAGATAAACACATCCAGAGCCTGCGGGAGAAATTAGCCCTGGGCAGCAACGATACTGAAGACTACACCATGGTTGATGGACTGTTGAGGTATAAGGGAAGAATTGTAGTGGGCCACTATGAGGAACTCAAGAAAAAAAATCCTACAGTCCCTGCATGACTCTCCCCTAGGGGGGCACTCGGGTATCCAAGACACTTACTTAAGAGTGAGGCAGTTGTTCCATTGGCCGCAACTTCAGAAGGCAGTAAAAGAATTCGTGATGGGGTGTGATACTTGCAAGAGGTGCAAGCAGGAAAATGTGGCCTATCCAGGGTTGCTGCAACCCCTACCAATACCAGCATAGTCCTGGACAAGTGTGTCCATGGACTTCATTGAAGGTTTGCCAAGATCAGAGGGGAAGGATTGTATAATGGTGGTGGTAGACCGACTTACGAAGTATGCACATTTTATAGGGCTGGCTCACCCTTACACCACCCAAGAAGTAGCCAGGGCATTCATGGATAGAGTAGTAGCTGTGCATGGGGTTCCTCAATACATTATATTTGACCGAGACAAGGTATTCACCAGCCACTTTTGGAGGGAATTGATGAAGAACTTGGGCATAGGACTCAACCTCTCAACCGCCTACCATCCTCAGTCCGATGGGCAAACAGAAAGGGTCAATCATAGCCTAAAAACCTATCTCCGGTGCATATGTTTGCTACAACCTAAGAATTGGCATAGGTGGCTGGCATTGGCACAGTGGTGGTATAATTCTAGCCATCATGCTTCTATAAGAAGAACGCCATTTGAAGCAGTGTTTGAGTATAGCCCACCGACCCTACCGGCTACTGGGGGGGCACACCACGACCCCAGCGGTGGAAGAATACTTGCAGCAGCGAAGGGAAATGCTACAACAACTCAAACAGGAGCTGTCATCGGCCCAAAACCGAATGAAACAATACGCTGATAGGCGAAGGAGTGATTGAGAGTTCAACGTTGGAGAAAGTGTTTACCTAAGACTCAGGTACCCACACCTTAAGTCCATCTCCCAGGGGCCAGTCTCTAAACTCAACCCTAAGTACTTTGGGCCGTTTCCCATAACCGCTAAGATCGGCAAGGTAGCTTACAAATTACGGCTACCAGAAGGGTCAAGAATTCATCCAGTCTTTCACGTGTCTTTGCTAAAACGGACTACTGGCAAGGAGAGAGTTAACCTCGAGCTACCCGCATTACCGAAGGAGAAAGAAGGAGAGAAGGAGCCCGAGGCTATACTGGAAAGAAGGGTGGTCTACCACCAAGGAGCCCCCCTCATCCAAGTGCTGGTAAGGTGGCAGGAAGAGCCATTGGAAGAGGCTACCTGGGAATATCTCCCTCAATTACTACAAAAGTTCCCAAGGGCAGCCAGCCTCTTGAATATTTCTTGAGGACAAGAAATCACTGAAGGAAGGGGTATTGTCACGAAACAAAAGGAGGCCGGAAGTATAAGAAATTTTGCTGCGGATATTAAGTATAGTTAGCTATTTTCTTTCCATTATTAATTAAAGCCTTTTCCATTCCAGCTGGTAGTTTGTTAGGCTGTTATGCCAGGTGTAAAGGAGGCTAGAATAGGACAAAAGAATCTGTTAGAGGGGGGAGGATCTGCTGTGACCGCTCCTATAGGTCCTATAAATTCTGTGTTAGTCTACTGGCCGAGCAGGAATGAATTAACCAATTTCTGATTCCATTCTCTGTATTCTCTCTCCATTTCTCTCTCTTTGTCTCTCATTCTCTCTTTCTTTCTGCTCAAGCTTCCCTTCTCTCTCACGGTTCTCTAGAGCCTGCTTCCAATTCACTTCGAGTTGGAAGATCGGCTGTGGTCACAGCGCAGCTGTGACACAATGTCGAAGGTTAATGCTGAGAGTGGAGGGTTCTAATGAAGAGGGTGAGGAAGTAGAGGAACGGTTAGAAGAAGAAGATGCTTCCCATGAGGAAATAGGTGAGTGCATGATGATCATCGGAGAAGAATTATAGATGTATTCTATACAGCCTGAAGTGCTTGAAAGAAAGGCTGACGCAGCAAAGGAACAACCAGAGGTGGTGGCTACTACACTTCTACCACTCAAAAGGGAAAAACAAAACAGTAAGAAGAAGAGAAGGAGGTAGCAAGCAGTGAAAGCAGGGATTGGTTGAATATAGTCGTCGCCATCAATTCTTAGGTAAATTCTTGGAGACAAGAATTTTCTTGAGGGGAGGGGAATAAATTGTCAAGCCCTTCAATTGAAGGCTGGGCAATTGACAGAATTCTGAAAGGAAGATGGAAATCTTAGGAAGAAAGAGAATGAGAGAGGGAAAGAGAAGAGAACGAGAGAGAGAGAGAGAGGAGAATTGAGATGAATGAGAGAGAAAAAAGGATTCTAATTATTCTCAATGATGCCTTGTCCTTCTACAACAGCCTTCTTTAAAGGCGCTTCTTTCAGTTAAGGCTAACTACCAGCCAAGGTTGGTTTAGGCTGTTCTAACTATCTAACCAATAGCTTGTTACAAACAGTTATTGTAGTTTCCCTTATTACAATTCTATCCCTGGGGTTGTAACAAGTTCCTTGGAATGTCAGTCTAATGATCTTGTGTATTGCAAAAGTAATTCAAATCATAATTCTTGTGCCTTGGTGCTTTACTGTTCACCCTTTGTTTTTTTCTGACCCTTACTCTTGCTATTGATTGTTCATAAGCATGGCATTGTGGGGTGGTTATATGAACTATGGTTTGCCAATCATCTATATCTATGGTCATATCTTTTGTGAGACCCTTATATCATACTTGGGAGTTTCCTACTAAATCTTTTCTTGGTCTTCCTTTATTTCTTTTGTTGCTAAGTGGCTTTTCTCTATTCCTTTTGCTGGCGTGGGTATCTATTTGTTATTTTCTCACATGACTAAGTCATCTTAATCGTCTCATGCATTTTGTCTTCAATAGTAGTTACTTTTAATTCTATGGGTAAATTGTACCTAGATTCCTTGTGGTTTAAGTCATTTAAATAGAGACCCTGTGTTTAAAGATGACTTTAGAGGTCATTGTGGTTTAATTTTTTTGTTTGAACACTCGTTCCATCACAAATGCCATTAATTATAGACAAATTAAATTAATTAAATCCTAATTACCTAAAATTAAACTAATTAATTTAAAATTAATCAAAACAAAAAATTAAAAAAATGGCATCGGACTGGAACCGATCGCTAGCGATGGGTTTGCATGTGGTGATTACTACTACTGCTCCTCCTCCTTCATTGAAGTTGCTCCCTCCATTTGCCAACAATTGTAGCACTAACTTCAAGACTATGCTCCGTTGTTGATCTTCTCCGTTGAAGACCCTCGCTGCCATCATCAATCTCTCTTGGTGGACCATCTCATGGTCACTTTGCATTGTCTCATCAGAAATTAGTTCCTTGATTTGGAGAGAAATCAGAAGTAGGTGTTGTTTTTCACTACTTAAGGGCTGGATAACTATTTTCTCATCACCAACAACCCTTTCCGCTGCACATCCTCGTTGCAAGCTATTGTCATGATCCTAAGGATTTCTCAAGGGTAACTTAGTAAATATAATAGTAGAATGTTACATTTCTTTTTGTATTTTCTGTTATAGGGCTTTGTCTTTAGCTAATAGGCAGTTGGGTTGTTTGTTACATTGCCACATGGCTGCAAGTGGGAGGCTGTTAGCCTATATATAAGCCACAACTGAGGATGGAAGGACATGCTTGAGTTGATTGAATGAAACTCTAATTCTCTCTTTACAATTCTCTCCCAATCTCCCTCTTGTTTCTTCTACACTCTCCCTCATTTCTCTCTACATTATTTCCCCCATTTCTGTCCATTTTTCCTCTCTAATGTTTTGTTCTTGATTCTATTCCATTAGATCCTTGTGATTGTCAATCCACTCCTAGGCTAAACCCTAGGTACATGACAAATGGTATTAGAGTAGTTCGTTCCTCGACAGTTCTCTCTGTCAAGAAATTTCGACGATTCTTGGTCGTGACTTAGATTACTCTAGTTTTCATTCCGACAATGTCCGATTGGGAATTCTAACTAGTAGATTCCGAACGAGCAAGCGATTCTCGAACTAAAATCTTGGAGACGTGAAGCAAAGGTAACTACAAGGCGCAGTAGGCGATCAATTATAGACTCAAAATCGTAGACGCAACGGAAGCGTGGTGGGATTTTGATGATCGTTAACCATCAGCGGTAGTTGTGTCTTGGTGAATTTAATCAGGTGAGCTTTGTTGTGATTTCGAGAAGAGTACAACAAAGCCAGTGGACATTGGACGATGACTGGGTGAGGCGAGCGCGAATCCAATCAGGTGCGTTGTTGGCACTAACGCTTCGATTGGTCAACGATGCAGGGGAATTTAGCCTATGAAGGATGGAGACGACGATGCAGGTGAAGCTTGATGGAGAGAGGTGGAGAAGGATGGAGACTGCAACATAGATAGGAAAATATGGATGGAGACGACGATGTAGGTAGAGGTTGATGAAGTATGATAGAGACCAAGAGGGGCTAATCGACACAAGTAGAGCTTGACGGTAGAGGTGGCAATGTAAGAGGAGTTGACGGATGGTGGCCATGTAGGAGAAGATGGACACTGGCAGAGACACAAGAGGAGCTCAACGGAGGTGGAGAAGACGTTGGGTGCTCAAAAAAGGGCTGATTGTGTAGCTCTAGAAAGTGACTTCTCAATTTCAATTTTGGAAGTCAGCTTCCAAATTTCCTTACGGTTTTAGGAAATCACTTTCATAGGCTTCATTTGTTTGTTTCTTGGAAAACACTTTTCGGGTTTTCCTATGTTTGGCTCTAGGCAAACAACAGAGATAAAGGAAATCATCAAAATTTCCTTACAATTTTAATTTCCTTTGACTTTGATGTTTTTTGGAGCCAAACATAGGAAAACCCAAAAAGTGTTTTCTGGCAAACAAATGGAGCCTTTGTGATTTTATTTTTAGTTAAGTTTAATTTTATATAATTTAATTAAAGATATTAAAAGCAAAAGTACATCATTTTGACTCAAAGAAAACAATGTTAGTTCTTAAAACTATTGGAATGGGGTGTGCGTGTGTGGAAAAAATTGAAACCATGAGGACTTACAGGGCTAATTTTGAAGTATAAGGGTGTTCTTGAAAACATGTCAAACCACAAGGGGTGTGTACGTAATTTGCCCAAAGTTTAACTTAATTAAGATTTAATTAATCGCATTTGTGACAGAAAGGGTGTCTAAGCAAAAAAGCTAAACCATATGGCTCTCTAGAGCCATTTTTGAACCATAGGGGGGTTTCTTTTTGTGGAAATGACCTAAACCACATGAGGCCTAAGCAAGTTTGTTAAAATCGAGATTTTAAGTAAGATCGTAAGAGAGTCCATAAAATCAGATCATAAATTGTAAGATTTTACGAAAAATTAAAAATACCATTTAATTTATGTAAATATATGTTTATAATGACATATTCCTTATTTTAAATGAAATACATGTACCTATTTCAAAATTACTTCATCTATCAATTTCAAAAATACTAAATAATATGAAATTTCTAAATATTAAATACATTATTTATCATCAATTCATTATTCATCCATCCATAATAAAAATTTCAAACAACAAACATTACCATCATCATCAACAAATATTGTTAAAAATAAATAAAAATATTAAGTCATAAAAACAACAAATATTGTTAAACTTCTACATTATGTCATTACACTAATTAAGTTACCAATACCAAAGAGGTATATTTGTTTCTTGCTAATTATCAATCTTAATATAAAATTAAACACCCCCCCCCCCCCCCCCCCCCCCATGATTTGATTGTGATATATTTAAGATTAATTCTTTGAATTTGCACCTACTTGTACATATAGATAACAATATCCACAAATGAGAATATACACACATAGGCACAACCACACAACAAACTCACTCATCACATCAATTGGACGCAACACAGAGCTCAGCACAACGCGCACACACCAATTAATTATCGAACTTAACAAAACATAGTCACTCTCACTCACGACTCACTCGCATACCTGGGTTGGGTTTGATTCTTCGAATTTTCAAAGTGAACGAATGAAGAATGTTAACCTTAAGACTCTTAGATTATACCCTTAGGCGAGAAAACCCTCTCATAAACTCTCATGGATGCAGTGGAATTATAAGAACATAAAATGAACAACAAAAAGAAATTAACATAATTGAAAAGATCAAACCATAAAGGAGACACAACAGATTTATCCTGGTTCAAGTCAATTTAATTGGCTCTACATCCAGCAGTCCAACACCCCAATCAAGCAGCTTTTATTAAGAAGAAACTGATCAGTACAAAACCCAAACCCTCATACAATCCTATCGCTCAAGTACATTCCTTTGTTCACTCCAAGAAAGCCCAAGAACTCAATACACAAGTCTCATTTTCTCTAGAACAAAGGTACTCGCAATAGTAACTGAGAACTTGAAAAGAAAGAAGATGATGCTCGACTGCCGCCTTGCCCTCTTATTTATAGAGGAGGTGGAACCCCTTTAAAACTAACAATTATAGGGAATTTACAGTTAGACCCAAAGTTTACATTAATTACACTTTGGCTTAAAAAAACCCTGACTGTCTAATAACTTCCACTGATCTTCCAATCAAAAAACTCTAGGCAAACCTCAACAAAGAAGAAAAGCCGAAACAAGATTGATAGCGATTAGGGTTTGCAGAAGGATATAGCAAACGGATGCAACAAGCACACGGACACAACGTTGTTTAGGGTTTGTAGAAGAACCAAAATGGGAGATTGATAACAATTGTATATATATATATATGTTGGTTAGAGACAAAAATATTTTTGTCTCTAACCTTGAAATTGTGGGCAAGATTAAATTCGGACCGGTAAACTAGTGAATCGGGTCCGATTCTATAAAAACCCGATCCTACAAGTGAGTTGACTTGTTTTATGCCTCATGACTTATAAACTCATAAAATTATACGAGTTGACTCACGATTTTAACACCAATGGGTACATGTAATCTCATCAATGCATAAATTCCACCTTTTATCTAAGGTGTTACTTATCCAAATTCAAATCCTCAAAACATTGTTTGGTGAACAAACTTTATCATTAATCTTAGCATGCATATCTTCAAGTTATGGCAAAGGGCTAATTTTTTACTTTTATTTTTCTGTGTTTGTGTGTGCTATTGTAGAACCTTATATCTGCATTACGATATCTTCCTCTTGGAATTAAAAACTCATTTGTCAGAAGACTTCCCATATATTTCTGTATTTCTTACCATCTATCCATGCTAATTTTGTTTCTCTATGAATGCCCATGTTAGATTCATAATGGAAGACTACAAATTTTCTGTGCCATCGGAATTAACTTTTAAGTGCCATTCATTTAGAATTATGCTAGAGATGTTAGATTAAGAATCATTTGTTTTTTCTGCATATGATTTTAGATTCGTTTGCTTTGCTCCTATAAGTTCCTGCTGTCTTGTCAATTTATGGTGGTTTTATCTAGTAGAGGAGGTTATAGAGATTATTATTATTATTTTTTGAATGTGATATTATCCTTATACTTGAAGTGATGATTTATTGCCTTTTATGATGTGCGGCTGCTCATTTATTTATAAATTGTAATTTACAGCTTGCAGAGATTGTAAACCAAGGGAAATTGGTTTCAGATGAGATTATAATAAGCTTGTTATCTAAGAGGCTCGAGTCTGGAGAAGCTAAAGGTGAATCAGGATTTATTCTGGATGGTTTTCCTCGAACAATAAGACAAGCAGTGAGTGCTTTTTCTTTTTAAATTTATTCCATAAGTTTTTATTCTCCAAGTTTTATTTTTCTTTGATGGAAAGCATAAATTCTAAAATGTGGAATGCTCGAAATTAAGCACTAGAAAGTAGAAAAGGAAATTTTATTTCAATTAGTAAAAGTTTTTTAAGTTGGAAATATTCTTTGTTTACTAGTTAATACTGTATTGAAATATTTTAACTAAGAACTTCTTGAAATAACATTAATTGTTTCAGAGCATTAAATTCCATTTCAGGATATTGGTCAAATTCCTAAAGGATAACAAGGGACACCAGGCAAGTTAACTAAATGATAAGTCTTCCATCTTGATGCAAGGAAGCATGGATCAATAGTAATGGCCATCAAATTCAGTGGCAGACAGCGATGTTGCAATTTGATGATTTATAAATATTGCATTTTATTTGCTCAAGTGGTTCCTGTTTCTACCATATCAAAATTATAGTTTCTGACACTTTCTATTGTAACAAAAAAACAAAAAATCTAGGCATGCTAAGGGACAATAGACAATAGATTGTAGATATGCTTAGCGGACTTGAAGTAGCTGGGATTATGGCTTGGTTGATTTGTGTTGAAGTGTCAAGATGTTGTATATTTATGTTAGGCTTTTCCCTCTGAAACATTTCTGAACCTATCTCTTAGAAATCTAAATGAAATGTTTTGAAGTTCCCCATGTCAGTCATGAGTCATGTAAATCTAAATGATATGTCTTACATGTGTCACAACCTTGGCACTCCAAATGCCCCGTGACTGGCACTTAATAATCAACATCTCCCCCTTATATAGGCACTTCACCTTAGAACTGATGGTGGAGATTATTACAATCAATAGTCTTGATTGAATTTGGAAATATTCTATGTACAATAATTTAAGATATTTCCAGGAGAACTTGGGAGGAACTAGAAACATCTAGAACCATCAGAACCTTTCAAGAATAAAATCTAGGACTCTCCTTAAAAGACTAGAACCGGAAGGTTCCAATAACCTCCAAGGCTTGCTTCCTTTTCCTGTTGCTGAGCATCAAAATGTGTCGGGCAATGACAGATAGGTCTAAATATGTATTGAAGTGTTCTCATGAGGATACTTCAATGCATATTTAGACTTTTTCCTGTCATTTTTCTGGTTCTTAGTTACATTTTGATCCTTCTGTCTTTTCAGGAAATCTTGGATGAGGTCACAGATATTGGCCTGGTGGTTAACCTAAAGCTCCCAGAAAGTGTTCTGGTTGAGAAGTGCCTTGGGCGAAGAATTTGCAGCGAGTGTGGGAAAAATTTCAATGTGGCCTCCATTAATGTCAAGGGTGAGAATGGGGGTCCTGGAATTAGCATGGCTCCACTTCTTCCTCCTCCACAATGTGTTTCAAAGCTCTTCACTCGGTCTGATGATACAGAAGCTGTAGTAAAGGAGCGTCTTCGTGTATACTATGAAAAGGTAATTCTTTATTATCCCGGAAAGTTGTTTGTGATGACATTAATTTTCTCACTGTTCTTTTGTTGGATAATTGAAGATCGATCTATGGCTTTAATTGTTATAAAAATGTGAAAACACTTAGTCAAGGAACAAAATGTGTCTTTGTTTACCTGGTCAGCAACCAGAACAGTTCCACTTTTTAATGGACTGCAATGAAACACTTATTGAATTATATTTCTAACGTTTCCATTGATTCTAGCATTTGATGTGAAGAAGTGGACGAACCAGTGGATTTAGAATTACCAGACCCTTCTTCTCCCCTTGCTGATTCTTTTTCTTCTTCTTCTTCTCTCTCTCTCTGTGTGTACCAAAACCCACCTGCGGGTTGTCACTAGTGGGTTTTGCACCCATTGGTGATGGGTTTTGGCAGTTTGGAACCCACTGCCTGAGGTTTTATGCCAGTGGCTGACTGGAACCGTTGCTGGTGACGGTTCCAGCCAACAACCTTTTTTTAATTTTTTATTTTGATTTTGATTTCATTAAGGATTATTTTAACTTAATTAACATCTAATTAAATACTCAGGTTAATCTAATGGAGGGGGTGTCTTCGCCAAAAAACTAAACTATAGGGACTGGTAGAAACATTTTCAAATCACAGGGTGTTTTTAGCCAACGACTCAAATCACAGGGGGGTCTGGGCGCGTTTTACCCATTAATTAATTATGATGCTTTAGCTTTCAAACATTTATTTCAATTTTCAAATCCTTTGTCACTTTCAGAATGTTTCCACTGTCTCTGTTTTCCGTGCTAATTGAAAGCATTGTTGTCAAAAGCACAAGGTGTACTGAGGTGTGCTAAGGGTGCTTGGAGCCTGAGGTGTGAGACACAAGCCTGAAGCACCTTAGGTGCACGTTTATTCAAAAAACAAATTATAAAATAATTATTCACCAATATTTTTAATATGTACCTAGAAAGAGGTAAATGCAAACTCAATACAATCATGAATAAATGCAAATTCATATTTTCAATTGTTCATTTATTTAAAAAATGCAAACTCGTACAATCATGAATAATAAATAACTAACACTAATAATTAACAACTACTATTATTTGAGCCATTATAATGACAACTAATCTTAGTTCAACAAAGTACTAGAACTTTAAAGGATCAATATGAAACATTGTTTCCAATTTTAAGTTTCACTTTCAAGTAGAAAAATTCATAACATAAAGAGCAAATAAATGAAATATAAATTTTAAACATGGAAATTCAAAAGTAATCTTCGAATTAGTGTTCTAAAACACGCTAGGCGCTAGTCGGGCACCAGATGGGGGCCTAGCACCTTGGGAAAATGTTTTTTTTTTAATAATTTTAACATTTTGATGTAAATTAAAAATGTACAAATTTGTTTACTTGCTGCTTGCTGAGTATTGAACAATTATTATTATTATTTTTTTGTCTGAGTATTGTAACTTGTTACTTGCCAAGGAGGAAGTTGGCTTGCTGCTTGCAGCAAGGGCAAGCAGCAACTTCGCAAGGACTTCCTTGTTGCTGCTACAGCAAGCGTCCTTGCTCGTAGCTGCTTGCTGCTTCAGCAACGAGCAAGGACAAAGATGACGCAGCAAGTAGCAATGAGGAAGGAGGAAGATGGCCATACTTACTGGAGGAAGAAGAGCGAGAACTGGCGGGAGAAAACGGCCTGATCGGCGGCGAGAGACACAAAAATGATGAGATTGGTGGCGACAAGTCTGACTAGGGAGTGAACGGGAAAGTGAGAGAGAAGGGGAAAGCGGCGAGAGATAGAGTAATGATGAGAGAGAGAGGGAAGCTAAAACATAATCGGCCCAGGCCGCACACAACCCAAGCAGGTAGGCAGCCCAGGCGGCTAGGCGCTGCCTTGGCCGCCTAGGCGCCAATCGGGCCCAATTGATGGGCCTGGCGCCTAGGGGTGCTGACTAGGGCTTAATCGTGGCAGCCAAGGGCCGCCTAGCTCCTAGGCGGCTGCCTTGGCTGCCTTTTAGTTCACTGCTTCGAATCATAATCTATCATCTCAGACTCACAATCATATGTAAAAAGTTACAAATTGCTCTATTTTCTCATTCCTCATCAAATTCTAGTTTAAAATCTTCTTCCTCTTCATTTTCTTCATTGAACACATCAATATTTTTTTCATCCGAATCCACCAGATTAGGCTCCTTCTCATCTATGAGTTACAATAGAGTGGACCTAGATGACGTAACACTCTTTCTTTTTGATGATGAAGCTGAAGCAGCATGTGACTTTGATCTTGTTTGATGGATGGGATCATTGACACTAGAAGCCCTAGCAACATCATCCCATGTCAAAGGCTCATCCTCAAAAATGAATTTGTCATCAGAATTATCTTCCATTCTTATAATCAACCACTTATTACTATTATCAATGTCATTCAAAAGAATGGGATCAACAGTATCACACATCAAATTGATGATTCAATCCCCAATTGTACTTTACAAAAACCAAATTATTTAGCCGCTCTTGTGCAAACCTATTTCTCCCTTTGCTATGAAGCTGCCTAAATTAAAAAAAAACTTAAAGAGTATAACTATGAGCTATCAATTAAATAAAAATAAAACAAACACCACCAAATAGGTAATAGTGGTCGCTTACATGCTTAAAACATATTCCAATTTCTCTCACACCTTGAAGCACTGCATGCGAGACTTAAAATCCTAACAACAAACTCTTGTAAGTTTGGAGTTGATCCATACATAGTCCACCACTCGGTTGTTTATTAAATAAACTCTTAACTTAGAAAACTACTTTTGCAAAAAATAATTAGAAAAGTAATTTAGATATTACTTGGTGGCTTTTTTTACTTTGCCTTTTAGCTCTCTCTCTCTCTCAGAGCCTTCTGCATTCCTATACTTGACTAGCTCATCAGAAATTTTGCCTTGCAACTCAATACTTTGCACTAACCTTTGGAGACAATCATACAACCCTGTTGTGATGTCTTCTCTCGGTTGATGTTAGGGTTTCAATAAGAAAATTCTGGCTGATGGAGTTGGGAAGACCACCTATTGTCAATTGTATAAAAAATATGTCCATACTTAAGAGTCGTCATCATGGAAGGACATTGCAATCTCTATCCATTGCCTCATAAATATAACCCATAGTGGCTTATTCTCTGCACCAAACGAATGTGCGAATAAGGGGGCTAGGAAATTTAAGAATTTCAACTATATTCCTCGAAAAATGTAATCATCAGTACACTGCTAGCAGCTCTTTTACCTGCTTGCTCCTTTGCCCACTTACTAGTGTTCCATTCTTCAGAAGTAAACATCTTCCTCAAGTTTTTTCTGTGAATATGCAATGATTTAAGTGTTAGAATGGCTGTAGTGAATCTTGTAACTGCAACCTTTTTAGTTCTGTCTGGTAAATTGTCACAATATAACCACTAAAAAAAATATAGCCCTCGTCAAGGTTTGATGAACTGTAGGAAACTAAATATCCTCCAACATCAAATCAATGCAATGGGCTGCATATGGAGTCCAATATAAATGTGGTCTTCTTGCCTCTTAACATTTTGGCTGATGCAAATAGAAAATTTTGGATATATTAACTACTTTTTAAGTTAATTAAATTAGAAAACATGTTTAAAGATGAATACGAAATTAAGAATCTAAAATATATACCTGCAGCAACATAGTTGTAGGCACTGTCTGTCACCGCTTGAACCACATTTGCCTCACCAATTTGTTCCACCATATCATTAAGTAAATGACACAACTTCTCGGCATTCTCCACGACATTAGAGACATCAATTGATTTGATGAACACTGATCCTCTTGGAGAGTTCACTAAAAAAATTTTGATGTCTCTATTCAAAATTGAATCCCTCCAACCATCAGAAAGAATTGAGCATCCATTTTTTGCCCTATCTTCTTTATGAGCCTTGGGCATTTGTTTGGTGTTATCAACTTGCTTCTTCAACAAAGGAACTCTTAGCTCATGGTAACTAGGTGACTTAAAATCAGGACCATGTTGCCCAATTGCTTCAACTGCTACTGCAAAACTTTCTAATTGTGCAGCATTAAATGGTATGTCAGCATCATAAAACCACATGGCAATTTCTATAAATGTCCTGTCCCTTAACTCCTTTTTACATGCTTCATTGATGACCACTTGTTTCATCTTTCCGTCTCTCCTATCCTGTACAACTTTCTGTGGATTAGGAGTGAAATATAAATCCATAGGGCCCTTTGGTTTTGCCTTCTTTGTGTTGACAAATTTATTGTTACTCGAGAACTTGAAACAAACCTTGTCTCTTTAGATTGTATTTTTTACCTCAATTTCCTTCTCTTCATCCCCAATAACATCAAAATCATTAATTCCCATAAGGTCCATACTTTCTTTGGCCTTTTTCAACATGAAATTTTTTATCTCCTCACACACATGAGCTGGACACTTCTAGCATCCTGTTGTATTTCTAAAGCCACCAACAATGTGTTCTTTAGATTGATATAGTCACCCTTTTGTGACTTTTCCACAAAAATTACAAGCAACCTTGTTCCTATTGTTTGGATATGCCAAATGGCAATATTTCCAAGCCGGATCTTTTCTGAGTAGAGATCCCAGAATTCTCTACACTAACCATTTAATTCAAGCCTAAATGTTATAAAAAATAAATAAACCATTAGAAGAAAGAAAAAGCATAAAATTACTTTAATGTCCCCCCCCCCCCCCCCCCAAAAAAAAAAAAAGACAATAGGAACACGTTGACAAAACACAAAACAAAACCATTTTTTTTAAAAAAGCAAACAGGACAACAATTAGCAAAAGTTAAAAAAAAAAAAGTATCAAAAAGTCATTAAAAACATATTGCAAAAGAGATAATAATTAAAATATAATATAAAGATGTCTTATTTGGACTGGACAACAACAATATTTAATATAATATAAATTATAAAGTTATAAAAATATAAGCAGTTAACATAAAGTTATAAACATTGAACAAGCTGCAACAGTGTATTGTTTGAAGACTGGACCAACAACAGCAAGAAGATAAGACAATGTATACTTATATAGTTACAAATACAATAAAGACGTTGAACATAGTATAATATAATGATTATGTTAAATACTAATATAATTATTTCATATAAAAATTTCAAGCAAACTGGTGTTAGCAGGTTGCACTTGCACAAGTACATTACATAGAGTACACAATAAAAACCAAGTAACCAAATAAACAAAGAAAACCAAGCAAGGAGAAAGAACATAATGCCATTGCTCTTAGCGAAAAAAAGAACCAACTCAATGGACAAATAAACCAAAAAAATGAACAGCAAGCACAAAAAAATAGAAAACCAATGAAAACTCAGTCTCTGGAGGTCAAAGTTGCTGGAACTGGTTCGCCTACCTCTAGTGTCAATCAAAACAGGTTGCTGGAGGTAGGTCCTGCGCACCCACATGCAAGGCCTGTTTGCCAGACTATGAGCCACACATGCGGCCACTTGCCAGCATGTGGGAGGCGCCGGTGAACCTCCATCTTGCAGCAGTAGGTTCGCCTGTCGCCTTAAAACTAAAAAATGTAGTCCTATTATGCAACTAACAAGACAATCTAAGGATAAAGCTTATGGACCAAAAAAAGAAAGAAACAAAAATACCTAAGATTGCAGTGAAGCCTGACGATTTGAGTTGATTTCTATGGGTTTGAAGTCTTGGATACTCAATTCACTGGTTCCTTAAGGCTGGTTAACTCTTTGAATAGTTTTGTTTGCATGGAGAGACTCAATATTCTTTAGGTTAGTAGAAGAGAAAAACCTAAGAATCATGGACTTGGGGACACGGGACACAACATTTTTCAAAATATTAGGACACGACATGGTTGGGATACGTTAGTTAATAAACTAGATTTTTTGTATTTCTAGTGACATAATAGAATAGCAAAATTATATTCTAAACTCATAAATATGCATTTAATATCCAAAATACGAAATTCCAGATAAATAACTTTAATCTCATTACTCATTTTGAATTTAAACACCAAAAGATCTAAAACCAGTATCTAGAATTCAAAAAATAAAATAAAATAAAGACTAGAGTTAGGAAATATGTAAACACAAAATGTAAATCAATCCTTTATTCCTTCATACACCGGGTTTTAGCTGCTTCATCTTGAACTTCATTTACATCATCAATACCTTCTACGAAAATCACACCGTCCAAGTCTGGTATCCAGAGAAAGATTAGCAATTTCAAGCATCCCAACATCCCCAAATGAATCAAATGAATCCCCAGCTATATCCCACATCTTAGTCTCTCCTTGCATATATTGTGGGGATTTTCTTGACAAAAGAAGAAAATAAAACCAAATCTTTGGCACACTTTGTAGTCATATTGTTTCTCTTCATGGAATGCACAAAAGAGTAAGTACTCCAATTTCTTTCACAACATGAAGAGGATGATGGCTGCATAAGTAAATCTAAATGCTAACCCCTAAAGCAAAGGAGCTGAAGAACCATGGAGGCTCCACGATGTAATGGGATCCATTGAGTACACTCCCCTCATGAATGAAAAATCTGTAAATCCAGTAGCTACTCTTGACATGTTCCTCGTTGTCAGAAAAATATCTTTTCATACACTTTCCCCATTCTTTGTTTACGTCCAAATTCTTATGTGGAGCAATTGGATTTGGATCTTCTTGGAGCCTCTTTTCACTGTAAAACCTTTAGTAAAACATAGAGTAAAAAGGAAAAAAAGATAAAATTCAGTTTGAATATAAATGACAAACAAAAACTCAGTATAAAATTAAACTAAAAAGATATAAAGACTAACCTTGGATTCAAAGAATGAGCTAAACAACAGACTGGTGTATTATTTTTTGTTCAATGATCAACAAGTATGTCATACACCACATCATAAAAGATGGATCATTCAGTTAGCCTTTTCCCCTCATGCCTGTATATTGCCTACTTCACATTTTCAATCATAGAATCCCACATCTCGTGCATTAAATGGAGACAAGGTCTATTTGTGTCACAATCTCTAATCATATCATATATAGGTGTTGTGAACACAAGTATACAATCAACACCATCCCACCAAAGTTCATCCAAAATCTTGTCCCTCACAAACCATGACTTAATCATATAATCTGCTCGGTAGCATGACCATTTGTCACTGATCACCATTGATTGCAGACCATGCTTGATAAGCTTGAGCCTTTTTAACATGACTATAGTTGTTGCAAACCGTGTATCTGCAACAGATAACAACTTCAATGGAACAAACTCATTAAAAATTGCCAATCTCATAGAATGATTCATGATGAAATTTTTAATTTGGCAAGCATCGTCATCAATTTCTGTAATCCAACTGCATGCATCATAGGTAACTTGATTATTTTCATGATTCCTGGCTGCACAAATATTTTTCAATGCCAAGTTCAACGTATGAACCACGCAAGGAGTCCAAAAAAATATTTGGAAATAATCCTTCGATGATTTGCCCAGCACCTTTACAATTTCTGGCATTATCAGTAATTACCTGAATCACATTATCAGCCCCAATCTCATTGATCACCTCTTGTATCAAATCAACAATAAATTTCTTATCTTTAACTTCCCCTGAACAGTCAACAGCTTTCAGAAACATGGGCCGACCATCTGAAAGTGCCATAAAATTAATTATGATCTCCTTTGTGAGTCGCTCGTTGCATCACTCATGATACTAATGCCCTTTACCTTCCAGGTTCCTTTGATGGGCTGTAACAATCTGTCAACATGTGCCTTTTCTTGTTGGAGCAAACTAGTCCTCAACAAATTATATCCAGGAGGCAAATAACCAGGAATTGCATTAGCAGCTGCATATGTATAAGAACTCATATAATATGGATTCCTCGCAAGATGAAACAGTAAGCCAGCTGAATAAAACATTCTAGCAATGTGAGCATGCAATTCATTACGAGCTTGCATATTAAAAGCTTTGGAAAGAGAACTACTTTTGCCACCACTTTTAGTCACAAGTGTTCTCTTTTTTGAGCCAACACTTCCTTGTACATAGCCTGCTAATGGTCCTGATCCCATAGTCTTTGATGAACTGCTCTGAGGAGGCAAAGGAATTTTTTTCGGCCCATTCTTCTTTGCTATTTTTTTAGCTTCATCATCTAACTTTTGTACCTCAATGAAATCACTTCCTAGAATTTTCTTACAAGGTGCAACACCTTCTCCTGATATTTTTAGCAAGTGAACTCTAATCCTTGTATGTGAGAGACTTCTTCTCATTGCAAAAGTCACATTGCCATTGAATGTTCCCCCCTCCCTTTTGAGAAGTATTAATTTTGATGACATATCTCCACAATTTCCAAGTTTTCCTCCGAATGAATATTAGTAGCATCAACATTAGAAGAAGAATCCATCTTTGAATCCAAGCAACCCATTCTTTGCTATTTTTTTAGCTTCATCATCTAACTTTTTTACCTCAATGAAATCACTTCCTAGAATTTTCTTTCAAGGTGCAACACCTTCTCCTGATATTTTTAGGAAGTGAACTCTAATCCTTGTATATGAGAGAGACTTCTTCTCATTGCAAAAGTCACATTGCCATTGAATGTTCCCCCCTCCCTTTTGAGAAGTATTAATTTTCATGACATATCTCCACAATTTCCAAGTTTTCCTCCGAATGAATATTAGTAGCATCAACATTAGAAGAAGAATCCATCTTTGAATCCAAGCAATCTAATCAAATAAAATATAAAATATATAATATTGTACTGGTGGTTTCTGTATCGGTGATTTCTGTTGTTTATCCTTGTCAGTTTGGGGCAACATCCTCTTTCTTCGTTCTGCTTTCTGAAGTAGCATAATTTTGGTTTTAAACTCAAATGTATCATGCCTTTCTTATTATCTCAGTCCCAAGCTAAATTTGCCGCATCCCCACAATAATGGGAACACATTTCAGCTGCGTAGACCATCTCCAACCCAACCCCAAATTTGGGGTAAAACCCTCTCCAACCCACCCTCAAATCCTACCCCAAATTTGGGGTTGTGAATAGTATTGTCCCAAATTTGGGGTTACACTATTCCTTGACCCCAAATTTGGGGTAATATGTTTATTCCTATCCCCCCTCCCCCCATTTTAACTATAACAAAATTGAATTCCTTTTGTGTCCCACTTTTATATATTTTTATTTACTTATTATTAGTATTAACAATATTTAAATAATATTAATAAATTATAATCAATTAATGAATAATAATTAATAAATGCACTAAATTAGAAATTACTAAATAATAATTGATTAATAATTATTAAATATATTAAATTAAAAATTACTAAATAAAATTTACAGACACAATAATTAAAAATAAGCTGAATAAACACTACAACATCATACATATTGAAAACTAAATATTATTGAATTTGAAATATTACATAAACAAAGACAATAATTTAATAATCTGGTAAATCACTTCCGGATCCTCCAATATCATTGAAAAATTGGCCAAAAGAACCAGGGGTACTTTGAGATCTGCCAGCTTGTTGTTGAGTCCTTTTCTGTAAAATTTTCATTTGTTCAGTTCGAAAATATTCCCGTAGATTTGGATCATCTATGGATGTCAAATCTTTCAATAAGATCTTATTTTCCTCGCGATATTCAGCCATGGCCAACTTTCTTGACTCATTTTGTGCTCGGATCATTTGGATTTGATAAATCTGTTGTCTATCCTCGCTGCTCTTTTTTAAAATGTTGGCAAGTTGTCGATTTTCTTCCTTAATAGCTTCAATAAATTTTGTATTGTCTTCATCAGTTTTCCTTTTCATTTTTTCCTTTTTTACCCCTATGGGTCGTTGAGTAGAAGGACTTTCATCACCTTTTTCATTTATATCTAGAGAAAACGAAGACAATCCAGGAGATGTTGGTTGTGATGACGGGTAGTACTCTGAAGTTGGAGATTCTCCTTCTGATGATGCACTAATTCCACATGGTCGATGAAGGATTGTTGTTGTGTTAACATCACCTCCAAATTTTTCAATATCTTTGAGGAGAGGCCAGACATGATCAAATTTGAATCCTTTCTTGTAGTTTTTATCTTTTGCTAACAACATCTTGGCTCGAAACATCTACAGAATAATGCAAATGTAATGTTATGTTCATTTAAATATAATATTGTAAACTAATGTTACAAATAATACTCACAATATCTTGTTCCGCAGCACCACTTTGATTCAAATTTTCTACTTGCCGAACACATCCCCGCATTTTGCTAACTGCAGCCAAGATAACTTGCATTCTCTTCTGTAATGATTTTTTATTTCGAGCCTGAGTTATAGAACTTGGAAGTGTGTTGTTATACTCACCTTCAATTTGAGACCAGAACTGATCCCTAGACTGGTTGATACCTGTAATCGGATTTTGCGAAACATTAAGATACACACGACATAGATGTATATCTTCTTCGTGTGAGTATGAAGAACTTCGTTGGACAAAAGTCATTTTTAGGAGAAGGTTTGGGATAGAGTAAATGTGATACTAAAGAGATGTCATATTTATAGACAAAAAAGAAGGTAATTATAAGATTTGATTTAGATATGAATTGTAGGGCTAAGATCTTATCAAATCTAATCCAACGGATGGGGTGACTTATCCAAGATATCTTATCTATTCAAAAAGTAATGATTTTTTTTTTCAACAATAGTGTTGTAAGGCTAAGATCTTGTCAAATCCAATCCAACGGATAGGGTAACTTATTCAAGATATCTTATCTATTCAAAAAGTAATGATTTTTTTTTCAACAATAGTGTTGTAAGGCTAAGATCTTGTCAAATCCAATCCAACGGATGGGGTGACTTATCCAAGATATCTTATCTATTCAAAAAGTAATGATTTTTTTTTTTTATATGGATTGTAGGGCTAGGATATTGTCAAATCCAATCCAACGGATGGGGTGACTTATCCAAGATATCTTATCTATTCAAAAAGTAATGATTTTTTTTTTTCAACAATAGTGTTGTAAGGCTAAGATCTTGTCAAATCCAATCTAACGGATGGGGTGACTTATCCAAGATATCTTATCTATTCAAAAAGTAATGATTTTTTTTTCAACAATAGTGTTGTAAGGCTAAGATCTTGTCAAATCCAATCCAACGGATGGGGTGACTTATCCAAGATATCTTATGAGTTTATCACTAAATAATGAGTTTCACTGCTGGAGGTCCCTCCTATGTTTCTTCTTCTTCGTTATCCGATGGTGAAAGTGATAATGAAGTACAATTTCAGGCTAATCTTGAAGCGATTGATGCAGAAGAGGATGCAGCAATTCGCCTAATTTCCAACAACAATCTCTTTATTGCTCACTATCTCAATCAACAAAAAGCATGCTTACCAATGCATGGAGGCTCGATTCCTAGTCATATAGTGATCAATCGTGACTGAGAGATTGCTGGTGCAAACTTGTTCAATGACTATTTTGTCGAGAATCCACGTTACAATGAAGAGATGTTTCGTCGAAAATTTCATATGTCTCGAAATTTATTTTTACGAATTGTTAGAGCCGTGAAAAGTTATGACAACTACTTTGTGCAAAAAAGGGATAGTATAGGAAGACTTGGATTGTCATCTCTTTAGAAGATAACGGCTGTGTTTCGAATTTTGGCATATGGTGTAGCTGCAGATGCCACTGATGAATACATTAAAATAGGAGAATCCACAGCAATTGAAAGTTTGAAGAGATTTTGTCGTGCTGTTGTGGAAGTATTTGCAGAATGTTATTTAAGATCGCCCAACTCCAATGATGTTGCAAGGCTACTCAATGTCGGTAAACAACGTGGCTTTCTAGGGATGTTGGGTAGCTTATATTGTATGCATTGGAGGTGAAAAAATTGTCCAACGGCTTGGGCAGGACAATATGCAGGTCGTAGTGAATCCCCAAGCATTATCCTCGAGGCTTTAGCTGATTATGATCTTTGGATATGGTATGCATATTTTGGCATGCTAGGGTCAAACAACAATATTAATGTGTTGGAGGCGTCCCGTCCCATCTTTTTGCTAACCTCGCTGAAAGTATTGCTCCTCCTGCTCATTATGTTATTTGAGGAAAAGAATATAGCATGGGTTATTATCTAGCTGATAGTATATACCCAAAATGGTCTATCCTTGTGCAAACAATTTATGATCCACGCGGTCCAAAAAAAAAATTATTCGCCATGAAGCAGGAAGCATGTAGAAAAGACGTAGAACGTGCATTTGGCGTTTTGCAATCTCGCTTTGCAATTGTGGCAGGACCGACACGTTTCTGGCACAAACATGTATTACGTGACATAATGACTACGTGCATTATTATGCACAACATGATTGTAGAGGATGAGCGTAATGTTGATGCACCAATTTAAGATTGGATGGAAGCACCAATTCCAGAAGTCAAGATGCTAAGTGATGAAAATTCTCGCTTTGAAGGATTTCTTGCTCGTCATAGACAAATCAAGGATAAAGAGGCTCACATTGTACTTCAAGATGCCTTAATTGATCATTTGTGCGATGAATATACTAATTCCGAGAATTAAGTTTTATTGTATGTTCGACTTTACGTTTGTGTGGTGAAGATTTTTACATTATATGTAATAATATTTTCTTAATTTTGTCGTGTTCAATGTAATGTTTTGTTGATTGAGATAGTAAATGTAATGTTTTTATTTTTTAATATTATTGATAATTAATTTTTTTAGTTAATTATGTAACTTTTAGGTAATAATTTAAATTGATATATAATAAATAAGTAAATAATTTACATTATAAAAGAATGTTTAGAATCAAAAAATAAAGAAAAAAGAAATAAAATATTCCTTTACCCCAAATTTGGTTGGAGAGGAATTGGATCTTACCCCAAATTTGGGGTAAGTTTGGGGTAAAGGGTTGGAGATGCCCTTAGCCATATTGCTCTCTTCTAAGAAAGAACAAAGTCTCTCCTTATGGTGCCTATTTCTTTTTTCTTTGACTCTCCCACCCATCCTTCCCCCTCTCCGGTAATCCCATGATCATGCTCCTTGTTTCATTTTAAACACTGTAGCAGTTAATCAAAACATTACCTTACAAGCAGTAAAGTTGTGTTTATGAGTACTATTATAAATCATGTAGTTCTCACAAACAAGAGTATGAATGTGGAGTTATAATCTGGTTCTGAGCCCTCTAGGCCTGAACCGCTTTTATAATTATCATGGAACTTGGTTTATCGAATGATTCTTTGGCATTCATTTTCATTTACAGAGTCAGCCCTTGGAGGAGTATTACCGCAATCAAGGAAAATTGCTAGAGTTTGATCTTCCCGGAGGGATCCCAGAATCATGGCCTAGATTGCTGGAAGCCCTTAACCTCGACCTCGATGGCCATGAAGAGAAGCATTCTGCGGCAGCATAAACTGCTGTTAATCAATTTGTACACGATCATTCTTTGCGCGAACAAGACGCATGCCAAGCAATTTTGCAGAATGTTGAGGGCATTATTTTGATTTTAGATATCTGCAAGGGAAATAAAAACAATCTGGTTGTTAGCGCAGCCAGCCAGCCAGCCAGCCATGTTATCATGGTAGCTACCTATCTGGGTTTTGGGCATTTGTTTTACCCATGGTTCTGTTGTTGTAAGCTAATAGGAGAGCATAAGAATGTTGGGATTTTATAATTAAGTAGTTTCTATGGTTTTTGAGGAGTTTTTGGTGGTTTGTGGACTTTGTGGGGCCCTATGAATTCCTTTTTAAGAGCCCCTTCACTAGTTATTTCGTTAAATAATAGATTATACCACCCCGAGACTTAAAGACTTGATAGGGAAGCAACTGAAATATACGAAACTTGAACTTCTATTTGGAAGTACACTTCACTAGGCGGCTATAAATAACATCTTTATTAGTAGTGGTTTTAGTTTCTACGGGTCAGTGTGAAATGAAATATAGTTATATTCATTCCCAAGTCAAAATTACACTACTTTGATTGCACAATTGATGTTTCCTACACAAAAATCTCTAATGAAATTCTCTTTATTATTTGGATAACAATCACATACATACAGATAAATTTTATATAGAACTTTTATTTAAGATGACGACATGGTTTACAAGTCTCCATGTCCATGTAATGTAAGGAAAAGGCAAATATTTATTAAAGTGATTTGAAAAGGCTTCCTTTAGGGTTTGTTGTCACTTTTTTATGTGCTCATGTTTTAAAATTTATGCTCAATGTGCTTTTTTAGTTGGGAAAATATATTTTTTTGATGTGCTTTTAAGGTTTGTTTATGTTGAAAAAATAAAATTGAATATATCGCATAATCTTTACTATCAGTTCAGAAATTTTAAAAAATACAAATGTTGATTGATAAATCTATTTACGTTAGTTTTTTTTTTTTTTTTTGTAAGTTCAAGTAATATAATTTGGTAATATATATATATATATGTATATTGATTTTTACTTAATAATTATAATACATATTTTGACAAGTTCTTTTTTTTTTTAAAAAAAAAAAAATCAAGTCAAGAAATGGAAAAGAGTGAAATGAATAATAGAACATTTGGCCAATGGCCAGACTCCAAGCAGCAATCAAATTCAATGGCGAATTAAGGATAGTACAATAAAAATACTATTTTGTTTTGCACGTGGGGAGCACCAACTACGAGGAGGACAGTGCCCACGTGTGTGTATCTGCCCAACTAACTTTCCTCTTTCGGGTGTCTCAACTAATCCTCGAAATCCACGAAAAACATCAAAATCTTCAATGCAAATCGTTTAATTTCTCATTTCGTACTCAGTACACTCAAACTCAACTACTTATGAATTATTTTTTCTTATGCAGAATAAAATAGATTTTGAAAATAGCAGCCCCAGTTCTGGATTTGATAGCTTCCTTCCCTCATTTCCGTACGCCTCGTGCCTTGTAACCCAAGCCAGGGACAGGTAGTTGGCCATTGCCATTGCCCACCAACCGCAATATCATCCCAAGATCCCCCAACACACACACACACATATCTACTATATCTATACAATTTAAAGCAAGGAAATATGATTTAACAATTGTTAAATTGAGGGGATAATAGCAAGCCTTTTATATACAAATTCTTGTACAATAACTTTTAATTTAAGATTGGTTATATAAATTGAAGATATTTGAGCTCTATTTATTTTATGATAATGTCATCGTATGTTATTCAAAAGTTTAGATTCAATTTTTTATATTATTATCAATTAGAACTACAAATACTAATTTTTTTCCCAAGATACTTGTAGAAAAAGTAACTATCTTAATTTAATTTTATTCTTTTTATAAAAAAAAAAACATGCAATCACTATTAATTCTTTGAATTCATTCCAAAACAAATTTAAGTCTATACATATCAAATAAGCATATAAAAATTTGGGCTTTGAATCGGTTTCGAAAAATGTTAAATTATAGTGGCAGAGGAGAAGAACAATGATGTGAAAATTTCTATATCATTTTTTCTTTAAATATTTAACAATCGCTTTAATTAAAACGTCATGACGTACAGATGGCCTATCATTACAAAAGGAAGAGAGCAAGCTCATTTGATGACACTTTACCGCAGCATGGAATGCAAAGATTGAAGTTATTTCTCTCTTTACAAAAGGAAGAGAGTAAGCTCCTTTGATGACTTTACCGCAGCATGGAATGCAAAGATTGAAGTTCTCTCTCTCTCTCTCTCTCTATTGGGTCAAGTGTTGATTCTCTTCGTGTACATATTATATATTGGGTCAAGTTATTCAAGAAGAGGTGGGTTCTGATTCTTCAGATTTGAAAGCCGGTTAGAAACTAAGATAATTGGGGCAAATCAAGTTTATTTGTTATTGATTCTGCATGTCTTGCTTGTTCCTACTAATCTTTTGTGGGTGCTTTTGGCTTTGATCTGTGGTCTCTTTCGTTAATTTTTTACTTGTTGGGATGTGTTTCTGTTTCTATCCTAATTGTTTATTTGCAATGGACATTTAGGGATTGGGCATGTAAATTTTTATTTCTAAGGTGTTGGGATAAAGATGGATTTGGTTGATTGTTGTAGGAAAAGTTCTATTGTCCATGTGATCCTTTTGCTTAACACTGTGCCAATAAGGTGGTATTACGGAACTTTGAAAAGGTTGTTGGCTTCAACAAATTAAGTGAAAGTTACCACACTCATTAATTTGGACAAGAAATATGCTCAAGTCTGGCTTGAATCGACATATTCAATTGCCTATTTTCTGAGTTCTAACAAGCATTCAAGAAACTAAGAGAACGGGTTCTTAGGTTTAGAAAAATATGAGTGCTGGCCTGCTGGTGAAAGTTTACATCAAGGGGGTAAATATGGGGTGAATGTGGATTGTGGCTACTTGTGTACTTGAGGTGTAGTTTCCGCAACACTGTATGTATGAATCTCTTGTACCTTCAGAGACAAATTGGTTTATCATGCTACATAAGATGGGAGATTCAAGGAGGGATTCCTTTTTTCTTTTTTTTTTTTGTTGGACTACATTTGATTATTCAAGAACCAGTGGGAAGAAAACTAAGAGCTTGAATGGTGAAACTAATAATTCTTTTTGCCATTCCACCATCTAAAATCTATATTGCTACCATTTTAATTTTAATCCTTCCTTCTTCGAAGACAGATTGCTCATTGCACTCTCTATCTGCATATGGATGTTAATTGGTTTCCTTTTCAGATAATATGCTGTAAGGGAAGACTGATCGGACTATATTTTGTTCTCTTTAGGCAAATAATGGTGGTATTCATATGTAGGTTGAGGGATTGGTAATAAGCCCAATTCTTCAAATTCCAAAGCTGAAGGCAAATCTCTTTCTAATGGGGAGAAACTGCTTCATGGATAATCTACCTACCAGAGAAAGACCTTGAGGTTGAGTGGCTTTGATTTCAAGGAAAGGGCCCAATTTTAAGAGGCAACAATGCCAACACAAGGCATCCTACACACTTCAAAAAAGAAGTGCACACAAAAGGTGGATATAGAAAATGGCTTTTCCCTTCTTTCCCTATAATGCTCTACTGTCATCAATTTTAAGAGGTTTGTGTATGGTGCTGCTAGGTGTTAAAATTGCAGTTTCTTAGTAGTGACTGGTGATTAAGTGCTCAAATAACCACACAAGAAGGTGCTCCTACAGAGCAAGGTATCTTAAGGCAGCAGAACAAAATCCTAAAATGTTATCCTACATTTACTTCATCAAAAGTGTTTGTATTCTTAGGGTTGCAGATAATGATGTACTATTCTAGTACCTTCAAGGACTGATCATGAGAGTTTGTATGTCCTTGGAATGAAGGTACATAAAATTCTACTTATTGCAACTTGCACATGATCAGGCCATACCAGCTAATGTGTTAAACCCCCGATACATGTTTCTTAGTAAGTTCGTTCCTTATCTTCTGCAATGTACACCATTTAGTGATTAAAAAATGTTCTTTCTCAAAAGTATATGGTATGAAATCAGGACTTTCCTGGTTATCTTTCTGTTTCCCCTTCTTCCCCTCTCAAAGTTGCATGCTATTTTGGAGGGAAGTTAGTCCTGTTAGGCTCAAAACCTAGGGTGTGTCCACTTGGGTTACTGATTTTTACGTCTAGTGTATGTCAAAGACTTGTTGGGGCATTAACATTGATGTCAGGTACAACATGTTTTAAAGCAGGGTTAATTACTAATCATGACGGACAAACCATTATTTCTGCAACTTAAAAGTAACAGAGTAACATCATTTTGTTCTCTGTAAATAGATTTGCTTTTCCTAGCCTCCAGTGATATTAACATGTTACAATTATAATGCAGCTGTGAAGAAATTAATTTTCTGTGTACAAATAGCAAGAAGCTGATAGCCATTTGGTTTATCACCTCATTCCATGCATATTTTTACTCCTTTTTTCTGATAGCTGCAGGCAGGAATCTAATTTGGAGAGATCTTATGATGGTTGAGAACCAGATCATCATTTAACTTCAACATATTAGGAGCCATCATACTTGAATAAGAACTTCTTATAAGGATTGATAATGGAGATCAAAGACGCAGAGAGAACAGTTATAGCTAAACCGGTTGCATCAAGGCCTACTTGCTCCAGTTTTAGTTCCTTTTCCAACCTCCTTTCTGGGACCATTAATTCCTCACCCTCTAGTGCCTGTTCTGAAACTGCAGTTACTGCCATTAGACCAAAGACTCTGAGGTTCAAGCCGGTGGCAAACCAGGCTTCAGTTGAGGTAATTTCTTCAGGCCCCCCTCCGCGTTCTAGTGATCTCATAGTTCATGAGTTTCTTCTGAACATTCTTTTCTGATGTTAGAGCCATCCTAATTTCAGGCAGAGGTATGTGCCGCTGATGTTTGTTATCCATCTGATAAGCTGGACAAGGTTCTATATTCAGACAGCAAAGACACCTTGGATCACAAACCCCTAGCAGAGGTTGCAACAAAGAAAACATTTTCTTCCTTACAAAATACGGTTAGTATCTCTGAATGTTGATTAGAGGTTGCATTTGATCTTTTCTTGATAATTTTCATGTAAATTATTCTCTCAGAGTTTCCATCCCAAACCAAAAAACTTGTGCAAATGCATAGAAGTAAAAACTTGCTATATAACTGTCTAAACCCTTAATCGAAATATAAAAACAAGTCTGCCATTTCTTGAATCCGGGGAAACTCAAATATTGGTCACAAACAAGCCTTACCTCACACTGAGGCCTGTGTTCAAACTTCAAACCGATTTAAGTACCATTCCAGATCTGATCTTAGCCCGAATCTTCAACAGAAGTTCTCGTTGCAACCAGATAGAGAGAAGATTACCAATGCTTCAAAGATGTCAGTAGAGAACATGGAACAAGATAGAACATCTTTGCCACTCACTGGTAATGGAGATCGACCTCCTTCTGACGGATATAATTGGAGGAAATATGGGCAAAAGCAGGTTAAAGGAAGTGAGTATCCAAGAAGTTACTATAAGTGCACACATCCAACTTGCCCAGTCAAAAAGAAGTTAGAGCGGTTATTAGATGGCCAGATAGCAGAAATTGTATACCAGGGAGAGCACAACCACGCAAAGCCATCACCTCCCAAACGCCACACATCAGGGAGACAAGGTCAGGGATTTGTATCTGGCGAGACAAACAACCCATCATGCATTAACCAACTCAATTACAGAAATGACCTTGGATTACGGACCCATTCAACTTATTCAAGCAAAGCTCCGTTAGCTTATGAGCCAGTTCTTGCTGGAGCTCTGAATACTGCTGTCAGGACTCCTGAGAATTATTCTGGTGTTACTGGGGATTGTGAAGAAGGAAGCAAGTTGTGGGAGGCAGAGGATGATGAACCAAAATGCAAGAGAAGGTTAGAATTGATGGAACTTCAATATGGTGGTGCATGTTTCAATAGTCTTTTACTATGGTTCAAAGAACAGTTTTCTGCGTCATCAGAATTAGAATGCTCTTTTCTTTGTTCCTTTTTTTCTACATACATTAATTTTGTTCAGCTGATTTTGTTATCTTTCCTACAGAAAAAATGAAAATGAACCAGACATATCAGGAGGAGGAGTTCAACAGCCATGTGCTGTGGTGCAGAGTTCGAAGGAGTCTGAGATTGTTGGTGATGATGGCTTTTGCTGGATAAAATATCGACAGAAAGTCATGAAAGGATATCCATATCCCAGGTTGGTAAATCCGCACTTACCATTTAGCTGAAGTTGATGTTTAGTTATGCATCTGGGTATTCATTTGAGAAAATTACAACATATAGGTCAAAAACGAGTCGAGTCTCATCATTCTATAACCTAATGTTAGAACTGGAAGTGTTTTCCTATGTAATTTGATCCTTTATCCAGCTGGAGATTTCAGGATCTTGTCACATTTAACTTTTCAACAAGTTTCTTTCTTACCATGCATATTCTGATAGGTTATCTCCATTCAAGTCCCTGGTTCCGGAGAATAACTCAAATTGTTTACGATTGTTTGGAACTCAAATCCTTCAACCAAAAAGAATTAGGTGGAGGCAAAAATGAAATTACTTAGTCTATGTGTACTTTTACATGCACATAAAAATATTTATTTTCCTTTCTTTCTCTTGGATTAATATGAGGCTGGCTAATAAAAAACAAGTCAAACGGTTAAAAGGTTCTTACATTCTTGGAATAATCTGGGGCTTGTAAAATACCGTTTACTCGTTGACCTCAATGAGCAGTCACTAAATATCTAAAAGATAAAACCCAGGTTTACATGATTTTCCTATTAGGTTTTATATATTATTATAGCATCATTATTCTTGTCTTTATATATAGGACTACTGACACTACAATCATTAAGAAGCTGAAATCGAATAGTATTTTTGTTTCATTTAAACTCACTATGTTTCTTATTCTTTCTTATGGCATGTATGCATGCCATTAAATAGAGAATTTGATAACCATAGCCATGCAGAGTCTACTACAGATGCGCAAATGTGACATGCAATGCGTGCATGCATGTTGAAAGTGCCTCGGATGATCCAACAGCATTTATCACAACATATGAGGGAAAGCACAACCATGAAATGCCCGCTAGCAAAAGTATGAATACAATGCTGGCATCTGAACGGGAATCACATTCACAGGCTGCAACAACCTCAAAGAACACATCGTGAACAATATTATGTAGTTCTGAAGAACCAGATCGAGCTTATGAGCATCTAAAATTCCATGATAGTGAGCCACTCCAATATGTCTTATCGTCTTTGAATTCTACAAGTGAAGGCTTCTTCATGAAGATGACATTTTCCTATTCTCTGTGTGAATAACTATATGTATGTCAAATGTGCAATTCTATTATCTTTACACTGCTTCTGGTTTTCTACTTTATGCATATAGTTCCTGTCTAATATATTCCCACATGATTTAGTGAATAGAGTTGTCAAATGTGTGGTTGAACCATATGTTACATCTTATGTAAATACATGTTCATATTCCGGAGTTGTTATAGCTAGAATTCATATAGCCAACCCCTATAATGGGATAAAGACTTGATATATTGTTCTGGTTTATTACTTTGAGTTGTTATCCGTCCTTTCTATAGACGGCACACCATGAATAACTTGATATGCTCTTTTTAGAAAAAAAATTTGAAACCTTTGTAAACACCTCTGCCTTTATCTAGCTACCAATTTCATCTACTGTGTTGACGCATTGAGACTTTTCTTAGTGTCATATAGCATATTTCAATGGAATAAAAACTGTGTTTTTTTTTTTTTTTTCGTGGCAATTTTTTCTACAATTAGTATCAAAGCCTTCTTCAATTGAGGGGCTGTGAGTGTTTTTACAAGAAATATAATAGAGTTTGTGAGCTGTTTTTTTAATGGCCTCAAATCATTTTTCCGCTCTTAGTCCTCCTATTTTTACAAGAGAAAATTATCAACTTTGGGCTATCGAGATGAAAGCCTCCCTAAAGGCCTTGAGTTTGTGGGAATTGTAGAGAGTGAAGTTGATCCTGCTTCTCTTGTGCAAAATCCAACACCGGTACAAATTAAGAAACATGAAGAAGATGTGGCTAGAAAACCCAAGGCATTGACCTGTATACACTCAGCAATATCATATGTAATTTTCACAAAGATAATGGCTTAAAAATCACCAAAGGAAGCATGGGATAAATTGAAGGAAGCGTTTGAAGGTAGTGACAAGGTAAAGTCAATCAAGTTGCTAGAAAAGAGAGTTTGAAATGTTAAGAATGAAAGATAGGGAGACAGTTAAGGAGCATTCTTCAAAACTCATGTAGCTTGTAAATCAAATTTGACTTTATGGTGAGGATTTTGAAGACTCGAGGTGGTGGAGAAAATGTTGATCAGCTTCCCTAAGAGATTTGAGTCCAAGATTTCCGCAATTGAAGAATCTTGTAACTTGAAACTATTGTCAATTGCAAAGCTAATCAGCAAATAGCAAGCACAAGAACAGATGGCCTCTATGAGGTTAGAAGAGAGCATTGAAGGAGCATTTGTGATGAAGTATAAAGGTAAGAATTAAGTATGGTGGGAAGAAAATCTATTGGTGACAAGCACAATAAAGGGAAAGCTCAAAAGAATTTCACAACAAAGGTAAGTACCCATCCTATGGAACTTGTAAAAGAACAAAAACCTGAGTACCAATATAGATATATATTGCAAGAAGTATGGGTATATTGAAAGGTATTGTAGATTAAAGATGGAGCAAACTGATCAACAACCTGTGGAACAAGCAAATATGGCCGATGATCAACCACAACCTGAGAAACGTTTGTTTATGGCAATTACATCTTCTCAGTCACATGGCAGCAACCTATGGCTTGTTGATAGTGGCTGCACAAGCCATATGGCAACTGATATTAACATGTTTAATTCACTTGACAGATCCTATAAAATCAAGGTGAAATTGGGAAATGGAGATCTTGTACAAACTGAAAGCAAAGGAACTGTTGTTATTAATACTAAAGAAGGTACAAAGTTCATCTTGAATGTTCTTTATGTTCTTACCCTTGATCAAAATTTGTTGAGTGTGGCTAAAATGTTAAAGAAGGGTTACAAATTACATTTTAAAGGTGAATTTTGTACTATTTTTGATGTTAATGGCTATGAAATTGCAAGAGTAAAAATTGTTGATGATAGTTTTTCTTAGATTTTAATATGGCTGCACAACATGTTTATAGTACTAAAACTGATGAGGCTTGGCTATGGCATAGATGATTTGGACACAATAATCATAAATCTTTAAAGGTTATGGAAGAAAATGGATTTGTGAGAGATATGTCTACAATTATAGTAGGTGATGATGTTTGTGAATGCTATCAAAAGGGCAAGATGACTAGAAAAGGCTTTCATGTCACAAGGCTTGGAGGGCAACTCACAAACTTGAATTGATCCACACTAATGTTTGTGGTCCATTTAGCATCCCATCTCTAAATGGAAGCAAATATTTTATTTTGTTTATTGATGACCTTACAAGAATGGTTTAGGTTTATTTTACGGCTAACAAATATGAGGTTTTCTCTATTTTCAAGAAGTTTAAGGTTTTTGTTGAAAAACAGAGTGGTCATAGTTTTAAAACCTTGAGGTCATATAATGGTATGAAGCACAAGTTCGGTGAATTTCAAAAGTTTTGTGAAGATGCAAGCATTAATCATCAGTTGACAGTAGTCAATACTTCACAACAGAATGGGGTATCGGAAAGGAAAAATAGGACTATTGTTGAGATGGTGAGGTGCATGGTTTTTGAGAAAAATTTGTCCAAGATTTTTTTAGTTGAACCTGTAAATACAACTGTCTATCTTCTCATTAGACTCATAACAAAGTCTGTAGAGGGGATGACATCTTATGAAGCATGATTTGGATTAAAACTATATGTTTTACATATGAAAATCTTTGATTCAATATGTTGGTCTTATACCAGGTGTGAGAAGTGAAGAGAATCACTAGTACGACAATATAGGCAAAAATAAATTTTTTTACCGTGTATCAAATACACACAGCGGAATATAATATACATGCTATACATAGCTTGGGTATTTAAACAACACGCATATTCAATAATTGAATACATAAATAAATGCATACCTGTTGTCCGATGTAAGGATGGAATACAAAAACGGTTTCTATACTAAGACTGAAACCATTTTAAGATGTGGTGGTTCTAGTTGGTCTACACCTAGTATGCAGTAAGATACCATTCCAGTCACCTCTTCCCATGCTAGACACGGAGGATCTGCGTATCACCGGTACCCGTATCTCAAAATTATATGCGTAATAACTACACATATAATATTTCTGTAGCAGTAGAATATTTTTAAATAAAGAAGAAAAAGAGAAAGCTACATGGGAAGCATACTCTGTTGCCCTTATAATTTTTCTCCCTCTCCCAAATGTTCCCATTCCGATTCCCTTTTTAAATCTGTCGCCCGCCCCCTACCTCAATTATTCTCTCAATAATTCAAAAGGTTACTATGTAATTTTACTATGCACTATGCAATTTTACTATGCACTATGCACTATTTGCAATCAGTCCCTTTTGTGAAATCAATAATTGATTTCACACTATGTACTATGCATTATTACTATGCACTATACACTATTGACAAGGGCTAATAATCAATTTTTGACCAATCAATTCTTGAGACATTTGGGCACACGATGTCGATACCAAACGCAACACTATATGGTGTGTGACTTTCTAGGTTCATTACCCGCTAGCAATCTGATAACACCGAAACCTTTTTCAGTATCGGTCAACCCCTTGACCCATCACTAAAACTTTTTCAAATCCCGACAATGTTCCGAGTGTTCTTGAATAGCACCTAGCAGCAGTTCAGGATATTATAGGTGGCAGTGAAGTCTCACTTCAAATGAACCTATTACAATTGATGATTACTATGTGTTATAATTCTTCCATTACCTAACGTCCCGATCTAAGCTAGAGTGACAAACTCACAAACTCAATAACTATGTGTCAAAACTTATTAATGACTAAATGACACATCAGAAAACACATTTCCTGACTTTCAATCTACCATGGTTAGAGATTGTTCCGTCACATCAATAGTTAATTACATAGGACGTTCACCCTATCAAATACCGATAAAGGCGACGAATCTTATTCCCAACACTTGTCTTCATATACTAGTAATACGGAATCACGTAGATGAGCGTTCTCATCTCTCAATTGGATGGTTTGGCTTATTAGTAAATCTAGCACACTAATACACAAAACAACCATATTGGTTTAAGTCTAAGAATCAATACACCATCGTAATCTGATGACTTGACCATTATTCACCATGCCATGTGGTCAGTCATTGGCGTCACATTCAACTGATCATTCCCCAACGACCACTGACAACTTTACTAGCGACATCTCATGTCATATGGCCCGTGACACACCACCCTCTCATCGGTATCCCTATACCAAATGAGGTAGTAACCTCTGTGCTAATCCATACTCGATTAATTGGAGTTTCCATTCAAATAATCTAAGGACTAGGATTAGTTTAAGATATTCTGTTACCAGATAATTTTGTTACACAATTTCAACACCTTGAGAATAAGATTCTTATACAGAAGATTTAGGGACTCATTCATATAATTGATTGGAGAAAATATGAGTGAAGAAAACCTTACCTTTTATAGATTTATACAAAGATACAATTAATGCATTACAAACAACCCCGCTAGATGTCATCCAAATCTAGAATCAGGATACACAACACTAACAAGAAGTAACTTGGATGCAAAGGCAAAATTGGGTATCTTTTTGGGTAATGTAGCTCATTCCACATTGTACAAAATTTATAGCATGGAGACTAAACAAATTCTGGTTTCTAGAGATGTTAAAGTAGATGAATTTATTTCCTGGAATTAGGAGAAAAATTTAGTTGAAAAACAACTTGCAATTTTGTTATAGAAATCCAATTTTAGAAGAGCAATTGAGTTTTCCAAATCTTTCATTGCAAATAAAGATGGTGATGACGAATCAAAACCAAATTCTCCCGTTCTGAAAAACTAAATCTCTATCTGAGATTTATGAAAGTTACAATATTGCCAATTCAAAACTAGCCGACTTTCTTGAAGCTTCCAAGCATAAAACGTGGCAACAAGCAATGAAATATGAGATTGCAATGATTGAGAAGAATCAAACTTGGGAGCTCATTACCAAACCAAAGGGAAATAATTTCATTGACGTCAAATGGGTCTCTAGAACCAAGTTGAATCATAATGGTTCTGTTTTCAAGCATAAAGCTAGGCTGGTAGTGAAGGGATATGCACAAATGATTAGTGTGGATTATGAAACTACATTTGCACTTGTGGCAAGGCATGACACCATCAAATTGTTGATTGCCTTTGCTGCTAAAAATAGATGGAATGTGTGTCATTTGGATGTCAAGTCTACTTTTTTGAATGACATTCTTAAGAAGGAGATTTATGTAATATCCGGGTATTTTGGAAAAAATAATAATAATTAATTTTTGTATTTGAAATGATTTATTTGTGATTTATTAGAGATTGTGGATTGAGAAATTTAATGGAGGACATTAGTATTATTGTGTTTATGAATAGAGTTAGTGGGAGAATAATTAAGAGAAAAAAAGAGTTAATGGAAGAATAATTAGTGGGATAGAGTTAGTGGGAGAATAATTAAGAGAAAAAAAGAGTTAGTGGGAGAATAATTAAGAAAAGAAGAGTTAGTGGAAGAATAATTAAAAGAAAATAAGATGGGAGAATAGTTAAGAGAAAAGAATAATTAAGAGAAAATAAGAGTTAGTGGGAAAATAATTAAGAGAAAAGAAGAGTTAGTAGGTGGAGATTAGATTATTATAATACTTAAACCAATTCCCTATAAATAGAGATTGGAAGATTGTGAGATTAGAATTGGCGTGAGAGAAAGAAACTGGGAGAAATGATTGAGCTTGAGAGAGAGAGATTGGAAGAAAGAATAGACAACACCATCAGAGAGAGAGAGAGATTGGGGAAAAGGAATGGTCAGTGTAAGCTTAAGCTAAGCAGCAAGGTAAGTGCAAAATGTTTGAAATTAAATGGAAGTTAATTTTAGTATTATTTTCTTTTGTCTTATTGTGTTTAATTTTTGTTAAAGGAATTTTGAGAAATAATATGTGATTTTAACACTCTGGAGAAAATTTTCCAAATGTGCTATCAAGGCATCAAAAACTAATACAGTAAGGGTTTAATATGTTTTCTGTGTAAACTATTATGTCATGACTTGAATATAATGATAAGGGAGTGTCTAGACATGAGGCTATGATTTGGGACTAACAGAGCTCGTGTTAAGGGTTGAGGAACATCGTATAGGGTTATCAAGAGTCCGAGATGAATGGGGTGAACAAGTCTGCATGCATGATTCATTCCATATTTTTTTATATTTGTTATGAATTTATGATTTTCTATTTACATATTATTTTTACTGAGTCTTAGGACTCGCCCTTTATTACTAACCATATAAATGGATTGGGTTCTAGAAAAGGGAAATTGGTAATGGTGGATACATTGTCGGTAGATTCAGTTGATGAGTCGTGAGACATTTTTTTTTTTTATATGATATGGGTTTTATGAATAAAATGCCCTGGTTTATATTTTATGTGTATAGAACAAACGAATCTTGTGGTAAAATTAAAATTTTTACTATTTACTGATAAATAATGAATTTTATGTAAATTTGTTTCCATGATCTCATCATACTTCTGTAACACTTCCGAGAGTTCAAGCGTGTATCTCGACTGAGTTTCAAGTGTCCTCTGTTGCTTTTTTCCTAGGGCTCGAGTTCTTGGCGAGGGAAGGTAGCGAAACCTAGATCTCACCTAGGGCGCCCTAACTTGTAGAGGCATAGCTAACCTTCAAATTTGGTAGGTAGCCGTAATTGTAATTGTGGGTTATGATAGCATCTCGGATGTAGGATCAAGGGTGCCATAATTTATGTGCATCAATCTCAAAGATTTAAAGTTGTAAGTCATAAAGATAAAGCTTATAGATTAAAAAACACACTATATGGTTTAAAGTAGACTTTTAGGTCTAGTATGATAGAATTGACTCTCACTTGATTTACCAAGGATTTAGGAGGAGTGAAAATGAGACTACACTATATGTTATTGGCTTGGAAGATGGTGAACAACTAGTTATATCCTTATATGTGAACAATATGTTGGTGACAAGAAATAATTTTTAGCTTTTGAAAAAGTTCAAGTAAGAAATGCAACAGGAGTTTGAAATGTATAGCCTAGGGTTGATGAATTACTTTTTGAGAATGGAGATCTATAAAATAGAAAAAAGACATTTTTCTTACTCAAAGAAAATATGCATGGGATATGCTTAAGAAATTAAAGTTGGAGCAGGGTAAATCACTTGTAAAGCCACTTGTTCAAAATAAAAAACTAAGGTTGCATTATCTTTATTGTTTTTAAACCATTTTTAGTTTTAAGTTTTCTAAAACAATGAAAATGTATTTACTTTGTCATTTTCAAAAACAAGAAAAAAATTTGTAAAGGAAACCTAAAATAATAAGATGTTATTTTGGCTGTTTTCAATCAAAACAATCTTTAAGTTCAAAATATGGAAAACATAATTCATTTTCCATATTTTGGCTCTAAAAAAGAAAAGAAAAAAAATCTTAAATTTTAAAAATAAAATTATATATTTATTTAAAATTTTAAAAATATAGTATATCTATATTATAATTAAAGATTTAGGATAACATATAATATTTATTAAATATATTACACATATTATGTATAATAATATTTAATATAAATTATCACTCAACAATTTATTAATCAAATTTATTATTTTATTTTAATAGCAAAATTTTATTAAAAAGAGTTAATTTTATTATTTAATAATCAAATTCATTCAGCAAAATATCATAAAATATTTTTTTCTCAAAATTCTAAAGTAAATGCGTTTTTTATTTTTTTATTTTAAAAAATATTTTTTTAAAATGATAAAAAGAACACATTTTTCAGTTTTTGAAAACAAACTATCAAAATAGAGAACTGAAAATGAATTTAAAACTCAAAATTAAAAACACAAAGAGAATGTAACCTAAAATTAGATAATAGAAAGGACAAAGTGGATGCTACTATTTTCAGAAGTTTGATTGGGAGTTTGCTCTATTAGACTATTACAAGACCTGATCTTATGTTCTCAACCAATTTATTATCCAAATTTATGCACACACCAAGTCAAGCTCATCTAAATGACACTAGAAGAGTGTTGAGATACATTAAAGGCACAACTAATTTTGGATAATAGTATGAAGAGAATACATCTGACAATTTGAAGGGACATATGTTGACAATGATTGGGTTGGAAGCACGGAGGATTGCAAAAGTAACTCAGGATATGTCTTCTCATTTGATTCAAGTTCTTTTTCATGGAACTCTAAGAAATAGCAGGTGGTAGCTCAGTCAACTATTAAGCCTAAGTATATTTCAACTGCTGTGTTGTAGCTAACTATGCCATTTGGTTTAGGAGGTTAATGTTTGATTTGGGAAAAGAGCTCTACTGATATTTTTTGTGATAACAAATTGCAAATAATCTTGTGTAGCATGACAAAATTAAACATATTAAAGTTAAATTTCATGTCAAAAGAGAAGAATCAAGAGGTTGAGTCGCTGCATTGTAAGTCTGAAGTGCAAGTTCCAGATATGCTCACCAAGACACTTCCCAAGAATAGATTTGAAGAATTGAGAAGCAAACTTGTTATCTCAAAGACAAGTCACTATGAGGAATGTTGATGCATCGAGAGGGAATTAGCTCTCAATATACATTTTTTTTTTTTATTTTGTTTAATGTTTTACTTAATTTATTTGTTGTAAAAGCAAATTAGTTGCTTAAAATTAGGAATGTTGGTTGCTACTTTAAAGGCATGTTAGGAGTGGCGGAGACAATTATGACCCTATTCTCTCTCATATAAATTTATTGTATATAAGTATTTCAATGGTATAAAAATTGTGTGCATATTTTTTATTTGCAATTTTATGTTCTACTATTTTTTCTACATACTGACTGATTTTTTAAGGAAATTTGACTTTTTGTTACTTCCTTAAAAATAGTTTTGAAAACAAATCAGAAAATAATTCTTGAAACTACAACAAAACTGACTTTGGAATTCTCTCAAAAATGATCAAATACCAGATTAAAGCTCTTGTTTTGAGTGGGTAGTATTAGACTCTCTATCAAATACCATTCTTGATCATTCTTAGTCAAATATGATTTTATAAGGTATTAGCAACATGGGGAAATGTAACGCTAAAATGGATGGGATATTACTTTAAAAAGTAGTAAACTCAAAAAGAAAATAAAGAAATAAAAGTAAAAGATATCTTTAAATTCTAGCACTAGTTATCCTCTCCCACACCATGCTTGCATGTTTGAAACTTTACCTAGTTGATAAACCATTTTCTCTCTTACAATTTACTACTCGAACAGTTAAAATATTCAATATAATTGTAATACTATGTTATTATACTGATATGATATTATAATTTAATCATAGTGAATACATGGCAATTTGTAGTATGTTACAAAAACTTAGAAACTAAAATAGAATCTGCCGTGTTCTCGACATGAATATATGATAACATGTGATTAGACTATGAAAGACTAATGGCATCGAAGATCTTGCCAATCAAACAGCAGCTTACTTGAAGCTGAAAATCTGGAAAATATAATGAGAGTAAAGCACAAAACTACAACAAATGGATTGCCAAAAGTCATGGGTGAGAAAGAAAGAAAGAAAGAAAGAAAGAGAGAGAAAAGAAAAGAAAAGGTTTCTTGTGTGCTTGAGGACATGAGTAGCCAACCCTTTTCATCATTTTAAAATGATAGCTGCATGTAAACAATAGAAAGCTTGCTCTTTTCCCGGGTCTTTGAACTTTGAATTTTCTGATAGAAGCCAGACACACATATATCTATTGCTGTGCCAGCCATTTAAGGACAGTTGGAATATATATATAGTACTGTAATCAACCCCTTTTCTTAAAACATTTTGCCAGTCACTTTGTTAGCCTGACCATGGTCAACCATTTAGAAGAATCAAGAATGAAATCTTGAGCCCCAAAAACCAATATCAAGTTGATCCAGACAACCGATTGTTATTTCATAGTTCATAGACGTGATTTCTACGCAAAGATATGAGATACTACTACTTTATAAAATGGAACATTTAATTAATAAAAATCACACACAATGCTGTGGGTTCTTTATATTTAATGATTTGGATTTGGAACCAAATGGTTTATCATAATTGATGGTACCCTCGCCAAGAATCTTAAGAATTTAGTGATTTGGTCCAATCGACAGACGCCTCAGAGTTGAGCTGGATGAGTAGCTGGAGGGTTTTCTCGAGGTCTCACGGGTTACGGCTACAACAACAAAGTATTGCTCTAAGACTTTTCAGGTTGACCCTTCGATTCGATGATTAAAAGTCAAGAGACAAAGAAAGTCAAGAATTTAACAATTAGAGTGTGTTTGATTGCATATATTTTTTATAAAAAAATATGTAATTATTACACATTTTCTATAGAAAATAATCAAACACTCTTAATTTTTTTATGAAAAAATATATATGGTACAGCCATTTAAAACTTCTTTCCATGGAATTCATTTTCTAAGAGGGTGATGATTTTTGTTTTCTAGACAATATTAAATAGAATTAAATTCTAGGTAATGCAATTAAACACACATTTAGAGTCTGTTTGATTACACACATTTATCATGGAAGATATGTAATTATTACACATTTTCTATGAAAAATAATCAAACACTCTTAATTTTTTTATAAAAAAATATGTATGGTACAAACATTTAGAATGTGTTTGATTGCACATATTTTCTATGGAAAATATGTCATTATTACACATTTTCTATGGAAAACAATCAAACACTCTTAATTTTTCCATGAAAAAATATGTATGGTACAACCATTTAAAGATTTTTTCCATGGAATTCATTTTCCAATGGGGTGAGATGATTTTTATTTTCTAGATAATATTATCTAGAATTAAATTCTAGGTAATGCAATCAAACACACCTTTAAAGTTTCTTTCTATGGAATTTATTTTCCAAGGAAGTGGGGTGGTTTTTGTTTTCTAGGCAATATTACATAGAGTTAAATTCTAGGTAATGCAATCAAACACACCTTTAGAGTGTGTTTGATTGCACACATTTATCATGAAAAATATATAATTATTACACATTTTTTATGGAAAATAATCAAACACTCTTAACTTTTCTATGAAAAAATATGTATGGTACAACCATTTAAAGATTTTTTTCCATGAAATTCATTTTTCAAGAGGGTGGGGTGGTTTTTGTTTTCTAGGTAATATTATCTAAAATTAAATTCTAGGTAATGCAATCAAACACACCTTTAGGGGTGGGGTGGGGTGTGTTTGATTGCATGAAATTTCCATGAAAAATGTCATTTTCAAGAAATTTAGAGTGTGTTTGATTGTATTTAGTTGGAAAAGGAAAATATTTTCCATCTTTCATGGAAAATAAAAACCATCGCCCCCTTGGAATCAATTTTCCATAGAAATTAAGTTAAAATATGTTTTAAATGGTTGTACCATGGAATTGAATTACATGAAAAATGTTGTATGTCAAATAATAATGATGGAATTAAATTTCTTGGATATGACATTTTTCATGGAAATTCCATGCTATCAAACACACCCTTAGGCCGCATTTGATAACCAACATTTTCCAATAAAAAGACAATTTTTTCACCCAATTTTCATCTTATGCATTATTTGATAGCCTTTTTTTTCTAAGGAATTCATTTTTCCACTAATGGTCACGTGAAGGGATTTTCCTTCAAATCATGGAAATCAAATTCCTAGGGGAAGGATATGGAATTTTCTTGGCAATTGAAAGCACACAGCAACTTGGCAATTTTCTTGATTTTCTTGATTGTTTGGTTCAAGAAAAGTAATTTTAATTTTGTAGTTTTTTATTTCTTTGAGAAAATAATTTAATTAATTTAAAATATGTTATTATTTTATTTTTTTTATAAAATTTAATATTTTTCAATATATTTTCATCATTGGATTTCATAAAAAATATGTCATTGTTCATGAAAAATAATACTTATCAAACATGAAATGCCAGGAAAATAACCAAATTTTATGAAAAATATTACCAATCAAACACCAACCAAATTTTATGAAAAATATTACCAATCAAACACCAAAAAATAAAAAATAACATCATTTTTCAAGTAGAAAATTATACCAATCAAACAGCTTAAACTTTCAATTTCCAAGAATTCATTTTCTCTGCAATTCAATTCCCTGAAATTCATTTTCTTTCCACTCAAATTCCACATTTGCAATCAAACTTAAGATAAAGCGATTGAAGAAGAATTGATTCTCTTAATAGAAACTCCAAGGTTCAACTCTTTCTACTTGCTATTTGTTGGAAAATAAATAAGCAGAATAGATATATATATATATATATATATTTTCCACAATGATAACAGCAGTTACAGCAATAGCACCATAAAGATAACTCTTGTAACACCAACACCAACCGAACATAGAATTTCTGTGATCAAATTTGCACCGAAAACTAAAGGGTTGGAGGTTCAAACCACCACTGTGCCGGAGGTGCACGGACTTGAACCAGGGTAAGAGGCGACAACAGTTGAAGCATGTCGAAGACGCTATCCTGAAGATAGATACACCCTGCACAGATTACAACATCCAATTCAGTAGGATACAACGGCCAGCTCGACAACGGCAACCACGATGGCGGACTCTAGCAGAGCTGACAGACATTGGCTCTCCCCCGCTCAAAAACTAGATGATAGGGAGTAGTAGTTGGAGACTTGGATGCCCGCACACTAAGGTATACTAACCTTGGATGCAATTTGCTATCTGAAAATCAATCGTACTATACTACGCCCGTGGAGGCCTAAGGTATACCAACCTTATATAGAGATTCAAAAACGCACGAACAAATGCTGACATTTATTGACGGAGTGAATGTCGCCATTACGCGCACCTCTGCAAGTAGAGATATTCTCTGATTCATTGCTGCATTAAAGGAAAAAATAACAACGTTGGGCCATCCAAAATAAAAAAATTAATAATTTTATTTTTTAAAATTTTTTTATATATAAAAATATATAGATATATTTATTTTTTGAATTGATCAACTAGTGGTGGCACGTGCGGACGAATAAGGGCTTGCCCTCAAAATCTAGGTGAATTCAGTCTTGCCCGTTCTTCCATATGGAAGCTCTTATGAGATTGATAAAGAGTTGTGAGGTAGGATTAGTATAGTCATGTGTTAATTTTTGTCTCAAAACTAACATTAATAGTGACTGTTAATTGCAAAACATTACTGTTACGTTATTTAGACAATAATTTATGATTGTTTTTGAATTCATAGGCGATCCATAAAGAATTATTATTATTATTATTTAATATAAAAAAAATTGTTGAATGTCTCCCAAATGAATACAAGAAAAAGGCCATTCGGGGAATAGCCAACAACAGATGGATGGAGATGTGGACGGACATTCTGCCTCTTATTTTAGAACATGGGCGGTTCCATCTTCCTTGCTTTGCATGTCTTAAGAAGAGTTCTAAGAGCCGTGACTGTGAAAACTGTTAATTTTTCTCTCTTAAACTATCTCAATTGGGAGCACATAAACTCCCAAATAATCCGGCCGGGTACAATGATAGCAACCAGAATGTTTGGTGGTTTCCATATGTTATCAACATATATGCTAAACAAGAAAGATACAAAACTTGGTTGAATGATGAGTGTTAATTACAGTTGTAATCTATTAGGCTATTTATTTAAAGCTCATTGTGGCTCAAGTGTGGTCCAAAGGGTTTGGTTGATGATTGGTGAAAAGTCTATGCAATTGACAAAATAACAAGCCCTACTAGCATTAATTTAACCCTCTCATTCATCCATCACCGGTGAAAGTTGCAATCTCAAGGCTGTTGCTGCTTGTCATAGTGACATATGCATACTAAGAGAAAGACCCTAAGGAGACAACCCAACCAATGGAGCTGTCCTCACATACAAGACAATGTTGGCTCCTGTTTTAATTAGGGCATGGACGGCTTTCCTTTATTTCTGGATCAGTTAGGAAGTTCATTTGATTTTTTTTATTGTCTTTTTGGGTTTTCTTTTGAGATCATCTTAGTATTAAAGAAGGTTAAAGTTAACAAAATCATATACCCTTAAAACTTGGACTAGTTGGAGAATAGATCCGTGATTTAGAGGCTGTTTGGCTTACCGGTATGGCCGCGGATAAGCTATTTGAAAGCTGATAAGCTATATAGCTTTTGAAGGTAAAGTGTTTGGCAAAAATTTTCAGCGTAAAAGCTACCCCGCGTAAAAGCTATTATACCAGCGTTTTTCAAAAGCTGGTACCCCCCAGCTTTGCCCAAAAACGCTGCTTGGTTGACCAATTAAAATACCAAAATGCCCTCATCTTCTCCCAAATCTCAACCAGGTTCCATCATCTTCTCCCAAGTTTTGCTCTACCATTACCGACGTCGCAGCCGTTGCCCCTCTTCCATATCGCTGTCGACGTGGTCGTGTAGTTCAGTTGGGTCGTGCCATTGCTGCAACACCAGGTCACGCCATCGTTGCAACCAGCAGGTCGCGCCATCGCTGCAACCAGGTTCCAGATCTGCCGCAGCCGTCGCCGAGCACCATCGACCTTCCTCCATTACCGCCGTCACCATCAGGTACCGCCTCCAGCCTCGATCGCGGCCTCCTCCTCCATCGCCGATGGCGTCCGTAACAAAATATATACAATATATATATATTACAGCTGTAAGTATATATATATTAATAGTAATATTTAAAAAATAATAAAAGATGTATTTATATTATATTAATATTTTTTTAATAAGTATGTATAATTTATCTAATATTTAGAAATTAATTTATAATTTTTTTATAAAAAATAATATTTTTATAAATTTTATTTGAATTATTTAACATTATATCTATTTTAGTCTTTTTGTCAGTTTTGACAACTTATCAGTTTTTACAAACCAAACACATAACTATTAATTGACAGCTTCAAAACACATTTATCTAAACACGTTATCAACTTAAACATTACACAACTTTTATACTAACCGCTATTTAACTTAAAAGCTACAATTAAAAACGATAAGCCAAACAGCCTCTTAGTTGGGTGGTGAGTTAAAGACAAATAATAATAAAATGAAAGGAAAGATTTAAAAATTAAGAGTAACATATATTTAACGTATCATCTTTTTATAATTGAATGAACTGATCTCAAAAGAATCTAATTTCACATTTGAGAGGATCTTTAAATTAAAATTTTCTTTGCTATCTCTCATCTCAATTAATCTTGATCTTCTCCATATATATAATATATATAGAGATGCAAATTATAGTGTTTGTGGATCATAATTGAGGAGAGTGCAAATAAGCTTTGGTTTGGGGCATAGGATACTGTTTCTAATAATTGATCTTGCAAAGGAAGCAGAGCAGTTCCATTCCATACTCATTCAAAGCTTCAACATTTTGATACGAACAAACGGAGCATAATACAAATGAGAGCCCACTGTCACCAGCTGTCAGGCAGGCATGCCAAATTCAATTCTCCACAATATCTACAATGCCTGCTAATACCAACACCATTCAACATTTGTTTAGGATTTATATTGTTTGATCTTATAAATTTCATGTTTATTGTGGAGTTTTTAATGTAATTAGTTTTTTTTTTATTTAAATTTGGGATCGACTCTAAATAGAAATTCACTAGTGGAGTTAGTTCTAAAATTTTATATCGATTGTTAATGATTAAAACATGAATTTTCTCTTTTATTAGAATTTGAGACCCACTAAGAAAAAATTCATAATGTATGTTAATCAATATATATATATATATATATCATAGGCACTGAATACTATTTATCTTGGTAGTAGGTTGGTCTCAATTAATGTTATTGGTCCCAATTAGGGGTTTGTACTTTGAATTTGGATGCATTCCCTTTTTCTTTTAATATTTAATTAAAATTTTATAATCATTTACATAAAATAGATAAAGGTTTCAAGTTTTGAGTTTTTATTCTGGGTAATGAATAAAAAAGAAATTTTGTATATATATATATATATATATCTTCATTACTATTCCTAGTTAACTCATATTTACCGGGAAAAAAATAATTTTATTAGTATTTATATGACTTCTTTTTTTTTGTAAAATTCTTTATGAATGTAATTTTTGTACTCATTTAGGGTTGATATTTTTTAGGAGATGACAAAGTTGGCCCCACTTTTGATTTTTTTTTACTTTTTTAATTTATTATCACTTTTGATCTTGAGACTCTTAATAAGCACCAAATTAGAAGCTTTAAGTTGCGGGGGACCCACTGATTAATTACTCTAATGACAAGTTAAATTACTAATGAAGGGTAGATTAATTAATTATTTACAAAGTTGCTAAGTTGGCACACTAAGGACAAGTAATCATATGATTTAACCAAAGGCAAAATGTGATAGACATAAAGTGGAAGCCTTTTAAGTTGAGATAAGGCTGCAATGTTACAACGTAAAATTCAAAACGTCATTCTCTTATAAATCTACCTTTTATAAAAATACAAGAAAAAAAAAATTGTAATGGGCACAACAGAAAGAGAAAGGCATTATTAACTAAGGTAGGTTCCCTATAGGCTATGGGCTATGGTTAAACATTGAAATTTTGTGAATTTATAATTATCCGCAGAAGAGGGTTCCTTTATTCCTTCCTTAATTAATAAATACTATGCTCTTTTAGGCTGCCCCTACAAAATCTTGATGGTCTTTCTTGCTGTTTTGGTCTTTCTTTTTCTAGCTAAGGAGAATATGTCAGTGTTACTCGGATCAAATTATATTAAATAAATAAATTTATTTATTTATGTACAATTTTAATTTAAAAAAAAATACAATTACACTCTCTTACCATCAAACCCATCCTCAAGGAGTAAATTTAATTAACTTTTTAGCATTTACAATATAGAAATTATACTGTTAAATGAAACTAAAAATTTACATAAATTGTTTGTTGTATGAATGTTTAAATGTTTATTATGAGTGAGTGGGAATTTGAATGAAATTGGAAGATAATAGAGAGGAGGGGCTTTGGTTGGTCTTGGGGAGATGGACCAAACCAAACCAAGGTCAATGTCACTGCATAGCTGAAGTTTCACTCACAGCTGCCTTCTGCCTGCCTCATATGGTTTCAATTTTTTTGGAACACCAATACTTTTTTCTGCCTCTCTCTCTCTCTCTCTCTCTCCCCCTGCTTTTCTATATGAGTACCTCGGGTTGGGTCTGCCCTTTTTCTTGAGCTTTCTCTCTGTACCATCTCTTTCTCCGTAGCTCCGTCTCTGCAAACAGTTCTGAGCAAACCAACAACAATATGGGCTGGTGTCCTTGCTCTGGCCAATCGGACCACACGGCCAAGAAGAAGAGGAAGAAGAAGCAGACTCCTGATCCGATCCAACCCACTTCAGGTAAATGCGTTGTATTTGCAAATCTTATGCGTAAAACGCATGTATCTGTGCTAAGTTTATACCAATAGGGCTGGGACTTGTTTCTCATCTCCCTTTTGCTCTGTTGATAAAAGCGGCTGTTTTTTCAGTTATTTTTACTGTTGTTTCTATATGGATTTTGAGTAGATTCATCTGGGTTGGGTAATTCAGTCGATTTGGGTGACTTGGTGGATTCTACATGAAAAAAATTTGGGTAGAGAGGGATTGATTGAAGGAAAAATTGAAAGCTCTTATTTATTTGTGAAAGGCCCATCTTAGCTCTTTGATATGCAACTAGCTGCCTGAGTCATTTGAGTTGTTCATTTTCTTCAAACCTTAATACTAAAAACTTCAGAAATGGTTCATTTTTTCCTTAGCAACCGAAAGCCTAACGGGCTGTTTAGTTGTGGAAAATGTTTTCCAGTTTTTTATCTCCAATTTTCTATAAAATCTTTAGTTTTCATTTTCCATATGAAATTTGAAAAAGACTTAGAAATGTTAAAAAGTACATAAAACTAATTTCCAATCTAAAAAATGGGAACATGCGCTGGAGAGAGAGAGAGAGAGAGAGAGAGAGAGATTTTCTTTCGTTTAACTTGTATTAAAGAAGGAGATTGAGATGATTTGGGAAATTTTTTGGAAAACCATGTTTTCCAAATCTCCAAATTAATAAGGAAAACTTGGAAAACTCATTTTAGGAATTTTCCAAGTTCAGTTCAATTTTAGAGAATTCAGTTTTCCAAATCTCCATTCTCTAGTTAGAAAATTTATGTATTTGAACAAATTTTCCAATTTTCAATTTTCTATGGAGTAATTTTCCAGAAAATTTGGGCTGTTTTCCATAACTAAACAACCCTCAAGTGTCTTCGGTTAGAATGTTCATGACAAAGTGCGTGTTCTAGACTTGAAGTGTAGCTTTTGGCTGCTGTGTGCCTTCAGATGATTGGTTACATACTTTCTTTCGAAATATTTTCCGGAGTTGCTTCAAAATACAGTAAGGTTGGGATGCTAGATTATATGTTCCTTCCAACCTAAAGGTGATTCATAACATGCAGTGTTGGGGGGCGGAACTGTGATGGGGCTTTGTTTTTTATGTCAATTTATTGTAATGCATCATGAGTGAAATCTCAACATAGACTCTGTAGTTCCTGGTTGCTAGTATAATTGTGTGACTTAAACACTCGACCCTCATCTACAACTGAATCCAAACCATAAGGCAAGTACAAGTTAGAGTTCTAGCATGTCATTGATTATGCAAAAGTCATGCTTATAATATCAATGAAATCCTTCTTGTTTGGTACTATGTGAATATTTCACTTCTGAAAATGCTTTTCTCTGTATAGATTTTGTACTTTATATCTACATTTATCATTGAGAAAATGGTACTTATGATATCAATGCAATCATACTACTACTAATATGGCCAGATTTGCGTATGAAAGTTCCTGGTTCAAGTTGTTTGTTAGGAAATTTGCATTCTTGTTTCTGATATCTTCTCTTTGAGTTGCTTGCATGATATTAAAACAAACACCTTAGGAAGCAATTTTCAGTTAAGAGTCTAATCACCTTTCAAATCCCATATCTCAACATCATTTTTGCATTATATGTATGCATATTACCCTAATGAATCCTTTTTTACGTTTCAGAGAAATTGAAGAAAAATCCTTCCTTGAAGGTGAAAGAGTCCTCAAAAGATGGAGGGTCCAATCATATTGCTGCCCAGACTTTCACATTTCGAGAATTGGCTGCTGCAACCAGAAATTTCAGGGGTGACTATCTTCTTGGAGAGGGAGGCTTTGGCAGAGTATACAAAGGGCGGCTTGAAAATGCAAATCAGGTCGAGCAAGTTCATCTCAAATTACTTTCCCATAAAAACTGAAGAGAGAAGAAGAGAGTTGGCCCCTGCAACAACATGCTTCTTATTACCTAATAGATATAAGCTGTTTTTCTATTGTCTTTTTGACAAATATCTTATAAATTATAGCTAGATTGTGATTATTATAGTTTTCTCATGACAAACATTGAGTTTAATGTTTTGTTACTTTGATCATGGTGAAATTCAAAACTCTTTGCTTCTTTTGGTGTAGACTGTGGCCATAAAGCAACTTGATCGCAATGGATTGCAAGGCAACAGAGAATTCCTTGTTGAAGTGCTGATGTTAAGTTTGCTTCACCATCCTAACCTTGTTAATCTTATTGGTTACTGTGCTGATGGAGATCAAAGACTTCTGGTTTATGAGTACATGCCACTTGGGTCTTTAGAGGACCATCTTCATGGTATGTAGAATATTTGATAAAGCACACATCTTCTCAGTTGCCATCTTTTAAAATGTTCTTACTTAGCAACAAAACTCGGACTCTTTTTTGTGCAGACATTGCACCTGGAAAGAAATCACTTGATTGGAATACAAGAATGAAAATTGCTGCTGGCGCAGCAAAAGGATTAGAGTACTTGCATGATAAAGCTAGCCCCCCTGTTATATACCGTGATTTAAAATGCTCCAACATTTTGCTTGGCAAGGATTATCACCCCAAACTATCTGATTTTGGGTTAGCCAAACTCGGGCCTGTTGGAGATAACACACATGTATCAACTAGGGTTATGGGTACTTATGGATACTGTGCACCAGAGTATGCAATGACTGGCCAGCTGACTCTTAAATCAGATGTTTATAGCTTTGGGGTTGTTCTTCTTGAGATCATTACAGGTAGGAAAGCGATTGAGGACTCGAAATCTGCAGGAGAGCACAATCTGGTAGCATGGGTAAGAGATCCACATATCTTATATCTTTTACTTATAATTAAATATTTTGAATTATTTGTTTGTTCTTTCTGTTAAAATATCACATGGGCCAGCACATATATTGTCTCACATTCTATACTTCTCAAACTTCACTGGTTGCATAATGGTAGGTTTTAGTGATTTAGATTACTGTTGATGAAATCCTGTGGGGATGTCTAACATTGTGGCTCTTCCTACTGGGGGTGATTTTCTGTGTAGATGGAAAGTAAGCTGCCATAGGTTATCACCCTCCCTTTTCCATGCTGGCCACCAAAATCTTGTAGACAGAGGAAGGAACTTAAAATGTTTGGGTTGCTAAACTATCGGACAACACATATAAGGCCTTAATTCCACTATGTCCAGAAAAATATTACAACAAAAACAACATATCAAGCCTTTAACCCACTGTGGGCCAGGTACATAAATCCTAACTCACTACTCACTTATGCGAGGCCCTTATAACTTGTATACCTAAATGGCTCCCACTAAATTTTTCCCAGTCATTATGTTGGGAAAACTATCAGACTAAAATCTTCAATATCATATTTCTTGGTAACAAGGGATATGTTTCTTGAGGATCAAACCTTATTAGACAATAGCTGAACATATAAAATTACTAAAATTATTCTTAAAGCTGTAGTTGATACCAATTACCAGAGAATTACCCAGTTGTTAGTGAGCTCTTATAAGAAATGATCACCATTACTCGGCATATCTTTGTGATACTCATTAAGGTTCATGGAGCTCAATTTGAATGGTGGACTTAATGGAACCAAACTCCTGAAACGGTTTCGGTTGGTTCTGGTTAGGTTCAAGTTAAAGCACAGGAGTGCAATGAAGAGTTTATCAACTTCTAGCTTTCTTAAAGAAAGAAATCTTGACAATATCTTCAAAATGATGACATGAAGAAGAACCAGTAGAATCGTAACGATGCCTTAGATCCCAATTCCTGGTAAGAATGAAACTTGCTGAAAGTCCACCCCTGGTCTTGTGAAACAGTCATCTCATTTGCGTGGAAGTGATTTGACTTCTTGATTCTATGGATCAAATTGATTACCTTAAACTTAATCTAAATGACAACAACATAAAACCAAATGAATACAGATAAAATTCAACAAAGCAGACCCAAGTCAAGTGAATTGGAGTCCAGTTAGATTCAACCACCTTTACCCAGATTGTATGTTGTACTCAAGTCTATAGGAAACACCAGAGAAAAGCATGAGATTGATTTGCAGTTTATGAAAGTCAACTTTTGTAGTCGGATGTCATGAGTGACAGAAAGGGTAGAGAGAAAAGGACATTGACTTTTTCCTCAGTGGGCTGGTTTTCAAACATATTGATCGTATCTTGACTTCATCCAGGCAAGACCTTTATTCAAAGATCGAAGGAAATTCTCACAGATGGCTGATCCAATGCTCCAAGGTCAGTATCCAGTGAGGGGGTTGTATCAAGCACTTGCAGTTGCAGCAATGTGTGTCCAGGAGGAGCCCACGATGCGCCCGGTCATAGCTGATGTAGTAACAGCTTTGCGTTACCTTGCTTCGCATAAATATGACCTCGAAAGCCAGCCACTCCAGAGCTCCCACTGGACCCCTTCTACTCCTACTGGGACCAGGAGAGACAGTGACAAGAGGCCCAATGCTGGTGGTGCATCACAAAGAGATCGAACCAGAAGGCTAATCTGAGATTGTTCTTGGTGTCAAAAGTTCTAGGTATTCATTTTCAAGAGTAGGCTGCCTTGAAGCATCAGTTTGCAATTTTAATTACTTCCAAGCACCAGACTGGTGCTTAGCTAGCTATCCTTTATACACTGCAGTCAGAGATGACCAGAGCTCAAGTGGAAAATTTCATGTTGGTTCATTTGTCGGTGTGCTCATCAAATTTTGTGTCTGATCTACGCTACCTGATCCTGATGTGTTTGTTCTGGGAGAAAAGTTTGGGTTATTTGTTGATGCATACATACATATACATCAGTCCAGGGGGTCATATTTGTGCCATGCCTTCAAGTCACTGGGTTTCCTCGTTTTCCTGTGTCTTCTTTTTTGTTTTTTTAATTTGTACATATACATCAGTCCATGCATACATACTTATTCAATAGATAGGTCTTGTAAAATTGAACGGTTGTTACCGTGACAATATTGTATCATGGATTTGATATGCATATGGAGATCTCAAGATTTTTGAGTGTTTGGTTTTGGGGATGGGTATTTGTTCCCCAAACTGTGTCCACTGTGGTCTGTTTATTTATCTCCTTCCAATTGCCGCAGGGCCCAGCTCAGTTTGGATATGATTTTGAACTTGTCTTCTTTTTTTTCTTTTACTTTTGTTGGGGATGGGGGATTTAAAAACTGGATAAACTTGATAAAAATTTAATATATATATATATATATATATTGTCTTTCATCCACTGGTAGACATTGCATAAATTAATGAACGTAGAGTGACAATATATGTGTTTTACAAGAGAGAATACAGGGGAAGAAAGGTCAATACTGCACATAGAAATTTACTCGGAATCCAAAATTTAACCAAAGAAAACTAGGTGCTGCTAATCTACCACATGTACAAGGTGTAGCCCAGTACTGCTTCGGTACTGTCCACTTGAATTATATCTTATTCCTCGGTAAAATTACCATAAATCCCACTATTTTTCCTGCTCTTGGGAGCCACTTGTGTTGATGGCAATGCTGGGGGCGAGTTCCTCGGTGGCAGGTTTGCTTTGACTGGGCTCCTCGGCACCAGGTGGTTTCCCCTGCTACATTCTAGTCATCTTATTTCAAGTATCAGCATAAAAGGGAGCACACGGTGAAGTGGGTGTGTGAATGAATTATTCCAGAGGACAATTTCTGTGAATAATCATCTTAACAGGTAGTTGAAGGTTCAACATTGTTCATAAAACCCGGAAACTTGATGATGATAGTCACCAAACCAAGAATCATATTGGACAAAGTAAATAAATCATTACCTTGTTCCTGTCCCGCCACCCAATCCCAAAAGGGAGTAAACCCGTCTTTCTAGCGGGCACTTCCCTTGAATAATCTGGACGCCCAGGCCTACAAAGCATGTTCTAGAATCGTTATACACCCCATCTTCATCCAGAAGCAAGGAGAAGAGTATAAATTGACGTTCACAAGCATGGATACAAAGAGCGTAGGTTTTATCTATTTTCTTTATTGGTACCAAGAGTTCAAATTTTATTTTAATCAAATGTGTAAATAGTTCGTACATCAACAGAGGAGATGTAAAATATGGAGATATCGGTGGTAAATGATTTTAAACGCCTATAATTACTTGGGTAGTGTTGGTTGTGTGTGATCTACAGAGTGATGCAGAACTAGAAAGCTACTTCTTCTGGAGTGACGTGCCCAATGACGACAAAACCAAGGAAATTTGAAATTTTCATGTTGAGAGCATGCTGTTCTCATATTTTGCTGAAAGTAAAACCACTTCTCATGTTCACAGTTCTTACCTAGAGAAAATACTCATCCTTCATCAAGAATTAACCTTGTTAGCACAGACCAACTCAGAACGGACCATACAAAATTCAATTTTCCATGGTTAGCTTAGTCATTTATCGGAAACTTGTTATATCCATTGATCATTTTGTTCAAAACATGACCAGTATAGCAAAATCAAAATTCTCATAAATAATAATAACATATCAAGCCTTAATCCCATTATGTCGGGTTGGCTATATGAGTCATGGATTTATTTTCTATAAAGCTCTTATAACTCATATCGATATCTAAGAGTCTCCCACTAAGTTTGTTTTGATCTTCATCGACCTTTTTTGCTAAATACTTGTTTCATTCCATATAATCTTCTCACAAAAATCTCTGTTGATCTTTTTCTCACATGATCAAAGTATTTTAATCATGTCTCATGCATCTTATCTTCAATAGCAGTTACTTTGACCTTATTAATATAACCTCATTTCTAATTATATTTTTTCTTATTTGACAGCACATCCATTTTAATTGATGGGAATTTGCTGATTTAGCGACATTATAATGTCAATGTTTCTAATCTATTTTAGTGAAATATTGAGAATACAATAGTGGGGTTTCAATGTAAGAAGCACTGATTTAGGCTCACAAATAGGCAACCAAAATAAGGAGATCACCAGTTGCATCATTAAGGTACAATGGCTGCCCCAGCTATAATTTCACGCTTACAGCAGACTTTGTTCTAAAATAAATGGGCATTTAGGAATCAAAATAAGTTAGAATAAGGAAAAAAAAAATTGGTTTAACTTTAACCCTAGCTAAGTGATGCTAAGAAAACAGCCCCTAAATCAGTGAAACCTATTGTACTCCATAAGTTAAGATGGGAGAATAGCCGGCTGATATTCTAACAAAGGGCAGTACAAATAATTTTTTTCTACACAATCTTGGACAAGTTGGGAGTGAGAGACATCTTCACCTCAGCTTTAGGGGGGGGGGGGGGGGGGGGGGGGTGTTGATAGATGTGGATGGGAGTCTCAATTTGTGGATTATAAGAGCTTAATTTAGGATTGTAATTGGTATGATTTGTACTATTTGTGTTAATATATTTTCTAATTTTTTGGTTTCAACCATTTCCATATGTAAGAGTGATTGATCAATGGAACTATTCCCCTGTATTCTTCTCATCTATGCATGGAATCAAAGATGGAAGATCAGAATTATAGGAAAGAGAGGATGTCATCAAAGCAAAAGTAACCTTCAAGAATAATCTGGATGAAGGAGAAATTGTTGTTGAGTTGTTATTTCATTGTCAATCCAGACACTAGGTTTGTTGTGATACGTATATATTTTACCAATATATTTCTCTTAAAACAATTCGGAGGCCTAGCACATTTATGGTGTTTTGTCTTCAATTTTCATTTAAAGTTGTCATGAACCTAGGGTTTAGCTAGGATTAGATTAGAATTCGGAAGGATCCGAGAGGCTTAGGATTAAGAACATAATGTTTAGAGGGGAATTTGGACAGAAATGGGGGAAGATAACATATAGAATTGAGGGAGAGATATTGAGAGAAAGCGGGGAGAAACAAGAGAGAAACGAGAGGGAGATTGGAGAGAAATTTGTAGAGAGAGAATTAAGATCTTTGTTTATCAATTCAAGCACACTCTTCTCTACATACTTAAGCCTATTTATAGGCTATATAACTGAAAGAAACATTAAGAATAACAGCCCCATGTGCTGTAACAGAATAACAGAAATAACTCCTAACAAACTAAGGTAACTAATGACATTATTGCCCTTCTAATTACCCTTGGATCGTGACAAAAGTTAATTCAGACTCCTTTGTTAAATAAGCAACTGCAAGAAGCAAAACAAATTCTCAAAACAAGTTTATACTTTTCACTACAAGAAGAAAAAAAAAATTGCACATTATCATGAACTCTTGGATACAGATAAGAATGCTATAAAAAGAACAAGAATGTCATGTCATTGCTCATGTACCGTGGGGAAGCTAGTGCTTTAACTTGACCGTGTTCGTATTGCACAGTGGCCTCCAGCATCGTTTCGGCCATAACTGCCCTCTTCTCCATTTGAGCAAGTGAAGCTACAGCCCTTTCATATTTTTCCTACATAAAAGTGGATGGCTGAGATATATATAACCATATAGCATAGATTTTTTAAAAAAAGAGTGCTGAAACTTTTATTCTTAACCAAGATATGGATCCAGATAGACAAGGTCAAATAATAATGTGTCCACATTCTTAACCAATTTCAGACTGCTTTTCCACAGAGAACTGCTGAACATTGATCTTTTTCCCCAATTGAAACAAAAACAAACTTAAATAATAGTGGGTGGGCCCCAGTAATCACCTTGGCTTTTAAATATTGAAAAATAATAAAAAAAAGACCATTAGTTAGGTTTATTGTTACACAGTTCATGATTCCTCTTGGAAAGAGGTAAAATAAAGGTCCACAAATCTCAAAAAGAAAGAATATGAATTTTAAGTGGGCAGTTAAAACAAGGCCAATTTGCAATCTGTTTAAATTTAAATGAGCACATTCAAATGGCTTAAATGTACCTCACATAACAGTAAAAACAGGTGAGCCTCACAAAGACAATTATTAATTATAGGCAAAGCATATGGCTTTGGAACAAGATGAAACTCCAAATGGTGAGAACTGAAATGAAAAATTATGTGCTGTTGCAAATTTATTAAATGTCACATCATACTGGAACGGAAAAATATATTTTTTTCATAGAGAACAAATCAACTTAAGAAGCCATAAACCTAACTACTTATTTGGTTGATGACAAGCAAATCAGCTCTTATATGGTTCAAAAATTTCCAAAACACATAGAGATTATATGAGATTGCAATACTTATAGGAAATTAGAAATAAACACAAGTTATTTTTATCCATTTTATTAAGTTGAATGCAAAGTTCTTGCTCCTTGGAGAACAAAACTAAGGATTTTGCTTTAAAAATTTAATTATATCATTTTTGTTGAGCTTTTTGTTGAAAGTGCAGGTACTTCACATGAGCTCCCTAGAACACCATACAACCCCCCCCCCACCCCCCCCCCACCCCCCCCCCAAAAAAAAAAAAAAGAAATTATTTAATGCTGTCCCTGGATAAATCCATAGCAATAGCACTTGTTAACACCCGGTCTTTGGCCTTTCTACTGTCAGTCACCAGGAGGAGAACTTTCCTACCACAGAGGGAACACCTCTTTCACTAATTTTTATTCAGAAATATGTTAACATTAGTTGGCACTTGAGTGTATAGGGTGACTAGGATTCGAGTCAGAACAAGGTATTCAACGGCGAAAGGTGCCATTAAGGGGCTATGATGTTCATGGCACTTGAGGTGCTAGGCACCAAAAAAGTGCTTGCCCAACGAAGTAAGGTGCTAAATTAATAATAAATATATTTAATATAAAAAAAGACAATCAAATAATGCATTATAAAACATCTAAAACATTACCAAATACAAATTCTTATAATATTTTTCATGCAAATACATAAAATGTAGAAATATTATATAATAATTGATAGAATTTGAGCAGAAAAACATAATAATTTTATTCCAAGGATAAGTCTAAATATATATAGTTTTTGGAGAGTCAACAAACCACTTCCCTAAAAATAGGACACTAACTTAACCACCTAAATTGAAACCTTAAAATTAGAGATAAGAGGATAGAGATAAAAGAATAAGTCCACTAATGGATCAACTTTAACTGTAATCGCTTACTCAAATATAAGATGGGAAGACTGAATAGGATAGGATAAGATTCTTATCTCTTGACACTCCCCCTCAAGCTAGTGAATGGATAGCTTCCATTCCTAGCTTGCTAATTATTTTCTGAAAAACAACACCAAGAAGTCATTTTGTGAGTAAATTTGCAAGCTAATTTCCCGTAGACACAAATGGAGTACGAATCAAACCACTATCAAGTTTTTCTTTTACAAATTGTCTATCAACTTCAACATGTTTGGTGCGGTCATGTTGCACTGGATTGCATGCAATATTAATGGCTGACTTATTATCACAATAGAGCTTCATCAGACCCTTCCACCTAACTTTCAGATCTTCTAAAATTATTTTTAACCACAAAAACTCACAAATTTCAAGAGCCATTGACCTAAATTCAGCCTCTACACTAGACCATGCTACAACACTTTGCTTGTTACTCCTCCAAGCTACAATATTTCCTCCTAGAAATGTGCAGTATCTAGATGTTGACCTTTTGTCAATTACTGACCCATGCAGTCACCATCAATATAAGCTTCAAGAGTTAGCTCTTGTCCCATTTTGAACAAGATTCCTCTACCTGGTGTACCTTTTAAGTATTGTAGAATTTTGTGAACTGCTTTCTAATGTATCTCTTTACGGTTATGCATAAATTGTCTGACAACACCAACAACATATGCTATGTCTAGCTTGGTATGTGATAAATAAATAAGTCTCCCAACTAACCTTGGTAGAGGCTCTTATCTATTGCTGCATCTTCTGGATTATCACCAAGCCTATGATTAGGTTCGATAAGAGTTTCAACAGGCCTGCACCCTAGCTTACCTATATTTGTTAATAAACCTAGGATATATTTTCGTTGAGATATGAAAATCCCTTGCTAAGAATGTGCCACTTTAATACCCAAAAAATACTTCAGCTTGCCTAACTCCTTTATTAAACATTTCTTTAGACTTTCCATCCCTTCTAAGTCACCCCCTATCATTATGATGTCATCTACATAGACTAAAAAAATAGTTACTTTCCCTGAAATAGAGTGTCTTATAAACAGAGTATGATCACATTGACTTTGTTGTATCCCAAATTGAGCATAGCTTTGGTAAATCTTCCAAACCATGCTCTTGGAGATTGCTTCAAGCCACATAATGCCTTCTTTAATCTGCACACAACACCCTCTCTTGTATTTGAACAAAACCCAGGTGGAATTTTGTTGAAAGAGGCTGAATAAATTAGAGGATTTACTTGAGATAGGGAATAATAGATATGGAATGTATAGATATTTTCTCTGTATTAGGTAGTTTCCAATTGTACAGATTTCCATTGTTAGTTTCCTTATGTAGGTGTCAAGATTCACCTTAAATAAGGCTGTAAATTCATTCTAAAAATATAGAAGAATTACAAGAAGTTCTTCAAATCTCCATATAGTCTCTTCCTCTAGGTCACCATATAAAAAAGCATTTTTTTCATCAAATTGCTGCAATTTCCAATCAAGGTTAGCTGCTAATGACAACAATACTCTTATAGTGTTCATTTTTGCAATTGGAGCAAATGTTTTAAGACAATCTACACCATAGGCTTGGGTATAGCCCTTAGCAACTAATGTTGCTTTATACCTTTCCACTAACCCATTTGATTTATACTTAATTATAAATACCCATCTACATCCCACTGGTTTTTTTTTCCTTTAGGCAAGCTCACCAAGTCCCATGTTTTGTTTTTATCAAGTGCCTCCATCTCCACCTTCATAGCATTTTTCCAATTCTCATCACCTAAGGCCTCAGATACAGTTTTTGGTATTGGAATGGTATTTATGTTGGTAAGTAGGGCTCAATGACTACGGGATAGATTTTTGTAAGACATGAATAAGTGTAGAGAGTGCTTAGTGCATGCTCTAGTTCCTTTATGAATAGCAATGGGAACATCACTATCGCTAGAATTAGATGATTCAGCAACATGTTCATTAAGATTTTCATTCAGAGAATTAGAAGGAGAAGTAGTTACCTCAATATGACCAATGTCAAGACTAGGAGTAGAGTCTAATAATTGGATAAGTGCAAGCTGAGTAGCCAATACCTTTCTTCTTGAGTATACTAGCAGTGGGCAGGTAGGCTCTTAAGCAAGTTTTCCCTGGATCAGTTCTTGTGTGTGGGACTAATCAGAATTGGAACTACTAGATTTGGGTTGAGAGAATGGAACAGAGGGAATTAACGAGAATGGAAACTCAAGAAGGAAGATGTCACAACCCTAGGGTATAATGGTCATTAAAGCATGCTGCAATTACTTATTTGTATTTTTCCTTTACAACTAGTATTTCTTCAGTTACATTTCTATTTTAGAATGGAAAACTGTAATATTTCAGTTACAAATGATAACTGAAAGCATTAACTATAAGAGTAGCTATATAAGCTACATGAGAGAATCTTTTTGGAGGATATTGAGAAATAACTGATTGAATGCTTTTCTCTCTTCAATTCTCCCCCTGATTTCTCTCTCGCATCTTTCTACACTTCTCTCCCTTTCTCTCTGTTCTCCCTGATCTCCCTCCATTCTTCTCATTTCTGCCTCCCTTTCTATGCTCTCTTTCCCAATTTCTTCCAAATTCCCTTACAAACCCTAGGTTAAACCTTAGTGCATGACATTTGGTATCAGAACCAATTAGTCCTCAATTGTAATCTCGGCAATTTGTGGCGAAATTCTTAATAGTTGAATTTAGGTTTAGATGCGACACAAAGCAAGCAATTTTCGAAACTAATCGAGCCGCAAGAAGTGGACTCAAGAAGCTCAACAAAGCCAATCAACTCTCAAAAGACTGCAACAAGAGCCGATTGATTTCCAGTGCGTCTTGGGTGTTAATTTCCGCTTAACATTCAAGCGAATTCCAATGTTCTTGGCTTGGAATTGAAGGTAAAGCAAGCCAGAAGAAAAGGTTGACGATTCTTGGTGCGATTCCGGGCAACAAAATAGATCTAGCGGAGTGTGGATCCATAACAATTGCAACTGAGATTCTGGTGATAAGGAAGGCACGAAGTGGACGCAAGTCAGGGGCGATTGTTGAACCACAGCGACCGTAATAAGAGTCCAAGCGATCTTGAATCCGCAACAAATCAAACATAGAACTGGAGGATCGTTGATCTGCATGCGAGCCATCAACAATTGCTTTCAGTGACGAACTCAGATCAAATTGATTCTCAAGTGATTTATGAGATTTTCGACCAACTAGATCTCACTTATTGAATTAGAAACGGGTCAAGAAGCAATCTTGATTGAAGTTGAGAGCAGCGATATCGTGAGCCTATTAATCGATTCCCTGTTTTTTTTAGGCTACTAAATTGGAAAGTAACGGAAGGCGAATTGCTGGAGGCTAATACGGAAGTGAATTTTTAAGGATTGAAACTATCAAGATGGCCAAAGAACTTTGTGAAAGTATACAGTCATGGGAGAAAGCATTCAAGGAAAAATGCACTTAAGAACGCAATCAAATTGGCTCAGCCACAAGCTGGATGACCTACTCATTCTAATGTGTAGGACATTCCAGATCCCACTATCAGTGACTGCCTTCAAAATCCACTGCTGAACCAATTATAGAGGATGCTGAAATCCTACCAGCTACCTTTGGTTTGCGGCAAGAAGTTGATGAAACACCTGCCTTGGATCTGGCAAGTCCGACTGAAGCATCATTCAATTGTGCGGATAATGGTGCTAGAATCCTTCCTCCGACTTCGGACTTACAGGAAGCTGAGGAACAATCAGAATTGGTAAAAGATATTGAGTTATTAGATGTTCCAGCTAGGAACCAAGTTGGAGATGCCCAGAAAGGAATGGCAGTTGCTGGAAAGATCACTGCAACACCATCGGGGAAGAAATCTGTTGAGGATGAACCTTTGGTGTATGCTAGCAAGCAGGAAGCAAAAGATGTTGTGAAGTGGGAGAAGGTTACGAGCACATCAATTTTGAATTTTGAAGATTATAAGCCTGTTGTTCTTGAAGGAATAGGTACTCCTCCAATACCTTATGTCAATGCAAAGCTATTAATTGAGGATTTACTGGATGGAGTCAGAGAAGAGGAAGAAAAAGAAGTTAAAAATCGTTCATGTTTGGCGAAAGAATTTACTGATTTTTTAGGCACCATCAAAGAAATCACAGGAATTTTTGTTAAGGGCAAAGCAAACAGAATTTTGAGTTTTCCTCAAAATATAGATCACTTGGAGAAGAGAGCTTTGCCAAAGAGATCTTTGGGGACTTGCAAGAAAGGAAGAGGAAAAGACCAAGAAGGAGAAAGAAGGAAAGGAAAAAAAGATGGCTAAGGAACAGTCTAAGATGGATGAATCAGATCGCGAAAGCAAGGATTGGATGAAGTAATTTCTTTTGCGGGAGGCATGCAGAATCAATGGCCATAATCACTCCAGATCTTTACTGTGATTTCTTGGGGACAAGAAATTTTTAAAGGAGGGGGGATTGTCGCAACCCTAGGGTATAATGGTCATTAAAGCATGCTGCCATTACTTATTTGTATTTTTCTTTTACAACTAGTATTTCTTCAATTACATTTCTGTTTTAGAATGGAAAGTTGTAATACTTTTAGTTACAAATGATAACTAAAAGCACTAACTATAAGAGCATCTATATAAGCTACTCGAGAGGATCTTTTGGAGGATATTGAGTAAGAACTGATTGAATGCTTCTCTCTCTTCAATTATCTCCTTGATTTCTCTCTCACATCTTTCTACTCTTCTCTCCCTTTCTGTCTATTCTCCCTGATCTCCCTCCATTCTTCTCATTTCGCTAAAAGCACTAACTATAAGAGCATCTATATAAGCTACTCGAGAGGATCTTTTGGAGGATATTGAGTAAGAACTGATTGAATGCTTCTCTCTCTTCAATTATCTCCTTGATTTCTCTCTCACATCTTTCTACTCTTCTCTCCCTTTCTGTCTATTCTCCCTGATCTCCCTCCATTCTTCTCATTTCGCCCTCCCTTTCTAGTCTTTCTTTCCCAATTTCTTCCAAATTCCCTTACAAACTCTAGGTTGGTGCATGACAGAAGAGATCTTTGTCATATCTTTGAATAATGTAGTCTCCCCCTAAAGAGAAGGTTGAGCAAAGTACTGATCTTGCTCAACAAATGTAACATCTGTTGATACAAAAAAAAAAAAAAAAATTATGGGTTAGTGGATGAAAGCATTTATATCCTTTTTGAGTGGATGAATAACCAACAAAGATGCATTTAAGAGCTCTAAGATCAAACTTTCCCCTATGTTGGGGAGGTGTAAATGTACAAAAGCTACACACCCAAACACTCTAGGAATAAGGCCACTGGAGATGGAAAAATGGGGAAAGAATTGTGAAAGGATTTGCAGTGGGCTTTGTGAATTAAGATTTCTTAAAGGTAACCTATTTAGGAGATGAGTGGCAGTCAAAACAGTTCCTCCAGTACTGTTTTGGAACATTTTTCCGAAATAGAATGGCTCTTGTGATGGTAAAAAGATGACCATTTTTCCTTTCAACCACCTCATTTTGTTGAGGGATGTTTACACAAGAGGATTCATGAATTATACCTCTTGCTTGAAAATAGGGAGAAAGAAATTGATTGAAATAATCCTTAGCATTGTTAGAACGAAATCTTTTAATGTCAACATTGAATTGAGTTCTAACAATATTATAGAAAACTAGAAATATGGAGCTCACTTCGGATTTATTTTTCAAGAGGAAAATCCAAGTGACACGGGTGCAATCATCAATAAGAGACAAACCACCGAACCCTAGTAATACTAGAAATCGAAGAGGGACCCCATATGTCACTATGAATAACAGCAAATGGAGAAGAATTCCTTTTCATGTTAACTGGAAAAGATGCTCTTTTATGCTTTGCAAGTTCATATATATCACAATGAAAATTCTCTCCAACTAATCCTTTGAACAATAAACGAAACATTAATCTAAGAACACTAAAAGATAGATGACCAAAACAAAAATGTTGTAACCAAATTCTTTCTATACGTGACTTGGAAGACTTGGATAGAAAAGATAATGGTGAAAACTTAGTTGTCCTATCTTGTCCACTAGATTCCTCAAGATAGTAAAGACCATCTCTCTCTTTAGCACGTCCGATCATTTTCCTCTTGCCCTGTTCCCGAATTTCATAGTGAGAAGGATAAAATTCACACTACAGTTAAGAGTCTATGGTGAGTTTTTGGATTGAGACAAGGTTAGCAAACAACTTTGGTACATGCAGGACATTTCTTAACATGAGAAAATCATTGATGTAAACATCTCCTTGGTTAGCTACTATTGTTGTTGTGCCATCAGCCATGACTATCTTTTTATTCCTAGGACATGGTGTACATGGAATAAATTTCTAGGAGGAACAGGCCTTGGGATCTGTGGCCCCTGAATCAATGATCTAGATGCTTGGGAGAGTCATATTTGAGGCATTTAGAGCAAGAGAGAAGGAAGAAATACCTGAAAAAGTTAAGGTACAAGTACCTATTCTAGTTGGCTTCTCTAAGACCCAAGTAACTATTTTAGCTTTGTAATTTCTTCCTTATTAAATTAGCCAGTGATTCTTGAGATTCCTCTTCCCCAATTTGCTGTGTGTTTGCCACATACAACTGCTCATGTCTTCTCGATTATCCTGATGATCCTTTGTTCTCAGCTTGAGGCTTACCATGGAGCTTCCAACATTTTTCTATGATATGTCTAGGTTTTTTACAATAAGTACACCATAAGGAGTCTTTGTTTAACCGAGATCCATCTATTGCCTTTCTAATCTCACCAGATTGTTGTTCTAAACTAGGATGCTTCATAGTCACTTTTTTTATCATTAAAGCTGAACCATCTACTATAGGAGTCTCAAGCATAACTCCATGCCTTCCTTTCTCAACACAAACAATAGCTATGGTCTCATTTAGAGGTGAGAGTCTTCTTTTCCAAGTATTTGCACCTTCACTGCATCAAACTCAATGGTCAGTCTGTAACTGTCCCAGACAAAGACAATGAACTTCCCTTGACCCGATGAGATTCAAGGGGACTAACAGAGAGAAATGGGTAAGGAGGATAGAAAGAACAGAGGAAGAAGAGAGAATTGAGTGAGACGAAAGAGAGAGATAGAGAGAAAATAGGATAATTTTGTATTCAGTCTTTTCATGCCTTCTCCCATGGAATGGGATGAATACATATAGGCACTTGGTGTGGGAGTGCATGCAGCAGATCATCTCCCCTCCAACGGTTACAACAAACTATTTTGTCATTTTCCTAAGGCCTTACACATGGCTCTCTAATCTAACAGAATTTGATAGCTAGAAGATAAATGCAACAGTCAAAATAAAAGAAATACAACATAGCCTATTGAATGAACAAGAATAAGACCAAAATTAAATGCAAAAAAATAGCCATAGCTATGACAATTCCCCCCTTAGAACATTTCTTGTCCTCAAGAAATGCTAAGAAGGCTCGCAGCTCTTGGAAAACGCTGAGGTAGACTTGGTAGATACTCCCATGTGTTGTCCTTGTTGCTTCCTTATTCCCATTTCACCAACACTTGGATGAGAGGGACCCCTTGATTGTGTACAACCCTTCTATCTATAATAGTTTCTAGTTCCATCAAACCTTCTTTCTCCTTAAGTGGTGTTGGTAAGACTGTATCAACTGGCTCTGCTCTGGTTGATCTCTTTAGCAAGGATACATAGAAAACAGGATGAATGTGGGTGCCTTCGGGTAGTTGAAGCCTGTAAGCCACCTTAGCTATTTTTTCTGTTATGTTGAACGGGCTAAAATACCTGGGACTTAACTTGGACACTAGCCCTTGACTGATGGTCTTCAAGTGAGGGTACCTTAGCTTTAGATGTACCTTTACCCCCACTTCTAATTCTCGGTCACTTCTTTTCTTGTTAGCATATTGTTTCATTCGATTTCGGGTTGATGCCAACTCCTGCTTCAATTGTTGTAAAACCACCCTCCTTTGCTGCAAGTATTCTTCCATTGATATTTCCGTTGCATGCCCTTCTGTAGCAGGTAACAGTGGTGGTTGGCATCCATACAATGCCTCAAATGGAGACATTTTTAGGGATGTGTGGTGAGTGGAATTATACCACCACTGTGCCAAAGCTAACCACCTATGCCAGTGCTTGGGCTACTGGATACATATGTATCTTAGGTAGGTTTCTAGCACCTGGTTGACTCTCTTAGTCTGCCCATCCATTTGGGGATGATATGCCGTTGACATGTTGAGTTTAATCCCTATAAACCCCATCAACTCTTGCAAAAAATGGCTAGTGAACACCTTATTGCGGTCTGATATGATGGTCCCCAGCACCCCATGCTGTGATACTACTATGTCCATAAACACCCTAGCCACTTCCTTGGTGGTGTAAGGGTGAGCCAGCCCTATAAATTGAGCAAACTTTGTGAACCGATCCACTACAACCATAATACTATCCTTCCCTTCTGATTTGGGTAGTCCCTTGATAAAATCCATAGTCACACTAACCCAAGCTCGATCCAGCACTGGTAAAGGTTGTAAGAGACCAAGGTAAGCCACATTCTCTAGTTTACATCTCTTGCATATATCACAAGCTAACACAAAATTCTTTACTTTCGTTTTCATCTTGGGCCAATAGAACAATTGTTTAACTCTGAGATAGGTATTTTGGATCCCAGAGTGTCCCCCCACGGGCGAGTCATGCAAGGACTATAAATTTCTTCGCTTAAGGTCTCCTTTCCTCCCTATGACAAGCCTGCCCTTGAACCTCAACATCCCCTCCGTTAGAGTGTAGTTTCCAACCCCATTAGGCTCAATCACCAACCTCTCCAATAACTCCTTAATCTGTTCATCGTCGGCATAGCTGTCAACAACTTCTTGACACCATTCAGGAACCACTTTAGTAATGGTTGCCACACTGCCTTCCTCTTGACACCTTGATAGTGCATCAGTAGCTATATTTTCCTTGCCTCGCCTATATTGTATGGAATAATCAAGTCCCATTGTTAGGACTGAGGGGTACTTTTGTAATAAGTAGTAGGAGAATGGAAGGTGGGAGAGGAGGTTACAACTAACTAACCTACCTATGAATAAATAAGGGAAGAATGCAACATAAAGGCAGTTTTTGGAATAAATACAAACTCTCTTCTTTCTCTGGTCTATTCTCTCATCTCTCCCTATCTCTTTCTTCTCTCTTCCTAAATCTTTTCTAACGGAATTTCCCAGAAATTCCGATTCATCTCCAGCCCATTTAAGGGGCTGGACAAGTGGTATCAAAGCTAAGCCATCCTCGGCAGCTTCTGGCGTGCAGTTAGAAATTGACGAAAGGTCCGACTCAGCAACTACGAAGGCATGGCGGAAGGAACACGCCTGAAACAACTGGAGCTTCGCCTGGAGAATCTTGATGGATTAATGGGCCAGACGCAAGATGATGTGAGGGCCCAACGAGAAGACATGGCAATCCAAAGGGAGGATATGGCGATCCAGAGGGAAGATTTAGCTGCCATCAAAGACAGTATACGGGAGCTGGAAAAGGGCCAAGAACGGGCCGACTTTTATGGACAGAAGATAGATCGCATGTTTGCGATCATGTCGACATGGCCACAATTCCGATCGCAAGAAGAGTCGGTTCCAAGAATGGAGACAGCCGTAAGAGGCGATGGAATATTACCGAGACCAGGAGGCTCGAAGGAAACGAAGGAAAGGTATGCATGGGAACGTGAAAACCATGGCAGGAATTCCGAGTCAAGATTTGACGGGGGACACCCGCCAACGCCAAGATTGGAAATTCCGATCTTCGATGGATCAAAACCATGCTGGTGGGTACGACAATGTGAAAGATTCTTTGAATTGTATCGGATAGGAGAAGAACAAAGAGTGACGATGGCAGCAACCTACCTAGATGATACCGCGGATGCGTGGTATCAAAGTTGGAGGCAATCAGAAGGGGGATGGGTGACATGGACCAAATTTTCCAACGAACTGTGTGGTCGTTTTGGCGAACGAAATTTGGCGGACATGGTGGAAGAATTTAACAAACTGAAACAGCAAGGATCGGTCGAAGATTATTTGAGGCGGTTTGAGGAATTAAAGGCGTTGATAGGAGCAGCTCATCCGAGCTTACCCGAGTCATACTTCGTATCGAGTTTCATCAGCGGACTCAGAGACGATTTAAGATCCGTAATAAAGATGCTAGGGCCAGTGTCGGTAAGACAAGCAGCAGAGAAAGCACGTCTCCAAGAAGTAACATGGGAGGCAGTATTCAAGAAGAATAGGCCATGGCCGCAAGGAGGGTCGACTGCCAACAGAGGGGGAATTTCTTTCGGAGGAAGCAATTTCAAACCGAGCATAGGAGGAACAAACCAATGAGGCGTTAAGAATGGAAATGGAATAGGAACAAACAAGAATACGACAATGGAGCAGAAGCGCCAATTAGGCCTATGCTTCAAATGTGGGGAAAAATATGGACCTGGCCACCAATGTAAGAGATTGATGTTAAAAATGGAAGCCTCCGATGATGAAGAGGCAGAAGAAGATACAGAGGAAGAGCTGCAGATTGAGGAAGAACAAGAGGATGATGGAGGACAAATCTCTTTTCACGCGTTGAAAGGGGGCCCTACAGGGAAGATCATACAAGTTAAAGGCCAGGTAGGAAAACGAAGACTAACGGTGCTGATTGATAGTGGAAGCACCCATAGTTTTGTGAATAAGAAAACAGCCCAAGATCTCAAGTGTGAAATGACCAGAACCAACCCACTATCAGTAACTGTCGCCAATGGAGACAGAATGTACAGCAACCATAAATGTTCGAATTTTAAGTGGGTAATGCAAGGAGTAGAATTTGTGACAAACTTAAGAGTCTTGGAGTTAGGGGGATGTGATATCGTATTGGGGGTTGACTGGATGAAGAATGTAAGTCCTCTAACATTTGATTTTAAGAAGCTGGAGGTGACAGTGGAGGTTGAAGGCCAAAAGCTGACACTGATGGGAAGCCTAGATCAAGGGGAATGTAAAATAATATCAGGAAGGAGGTTACACAAGTTAATGAACCGAAAAAAGGAGCAGATTGCAGAATTATACTCTATTCAGGCAATGGAGTATGAGGAGGAAGAAGATGACAGTCCACAGTCCAGGGGAACAGCAACAGCTACACTGCAACTTCTTCAAAAGGTAAACACTAATGATCCCTTGCACTTATTATTGCATGAATTCCAGGATCTCTTCCAAGAACCGACTACCCTACCACCCCAAAGACCTTTAGACCATGCTATCCATCTTAAACCCAACACAGAACCTGTAGACATCCGCTCCTACCGCTATAACCCTGCCCAGAAAACTGAAATCGAAAAACAAGTAAAGGACATGCTAAACAATTCTATCATACAACCCAGCCAAAGTCCCTTCGCCTCTCCAATCCTCCTTGTCAAGAAAAAAGATGGCACTTGGAGATTTTGTATAGACTATAGACAGTTCAATTCCCTTACCATAAAGAAAAAATTTCCTATTCCTATCATTGAGGACTTATTAGATGAGCTCAATGATGCTGCCATTTTTTCTAAACTAGACCTAAGGGCTGGTTATCACCAAATTAGAATGAGACCCATTGATATTCCTAAAACGGCTTTCCGAACACACCAAGGGCTTTATGAATTCATTGTCATGCCCTTCGAATTAACCAACGCACCAGCCACATTTCAAGCATTGATGAACCAGATTTTCAGTCCCTACCTTCGCAAATTTATACTTGTTTTCTTTGACGACATTCTTGTTTACAGCCCATCCCTACAAACCCATCTATCCCACCTCAGAACCACTTTTGAGATCCTGCGAGTTCATCAATTATATGTCAAGATGTCTAAGTGTACATTTGCTCAAGAAGAGGTGGAGTATCTAGGCCATGTCATTTCAACTAAAGGAGTGAGTACAGATCCTAAAAAAATAGAAGCAATGGTGAATGGGCCGAGACCTAAGAATGTGAAGGAGTTAAGGGGTTTCTTAGGCTTGACTGGATATTATCGGAAATTTATCAAAGACTATGGATTGATTAGTCGGCCTTTAACAGAGCTGTTGCAGAAGGACAGTTTTCATTGGAATCCTAAAGCTGAAGCAGCCTTCGGAATTCTTAAACAAGCCATGACTCAAGCCCCTGTTTTAGCTCTCCCAGATTTTTCAAAACAATTTGTGGTTGAAACAGATGCTTGTGATTATGGGGTGGGAGCAGTTCTCATGCAAGAAGGGAAACCTTTAGCCTACATAAGTCAAGGGCTAGCCCCCAAACATCTAGGCTTGAGTGTGTATGATAAAGAATTGATAGCAGTATTAGTAGCGGTGGAGAAATGGCGTCATTATTTAGAGAATAATCAGTTTGTGATTAAAACGGACCACAAAAGCCTTCAATTTCTACTCCAACAGCGATTACACACTCATTTACAGCGAAAAGGCGTTTCTAGACTATTGGGATTGGATTATACAATTCAATATAGAAGAGGGAAGGAGAACTTAGTGGTAGATGCGCTGTCCAGAAAAGAGGAAAAGGGAATTTACCAAGCTATATCAGCTGTCACTCCCGAATGGGTGAAAGAGGTGGTGAGAAGCTACGACCACACACCTTGGTTGCAAACATTGTTATAGCAGTTAGCAATAACACCTAATGCACAGCAGAATTATACTCTGGTTGGGGGACTCATCAGGTTCAAAGGCCGCATTGTTATAGGGGAGGATGACCAGTTGAAGTTACAAATTATGAAGGCCATGCACGGCTCAGCAGTGGGTGAGGCAATTTTATTGGGTGAGGCAATTTTTCTATTGGCCAGGATTAAAGAAAACAGTGGTGAAATATGTGTTGGAATGTGATATATGTCAAAGATGCAAGCATGAAACAGTGGCCTTACCAGGTTTATTACAGCCACTACCAATTCCAGATCAAGCATGGGAGGATGTCTCAATAGATTTCATAGAAGGCTTACCAAAATCGGAAGGAAGAGATACAATTTTGGTGATTGTGGATCGCTTAACTAAATTTGCTCATTTCATGAGTTTGACACATCCCTTTACAGCTCCAGAGGTGGCCAGATTATTGTTGGATTCAGTGTTTAAAATTCATGGAATTCCCAAAACTATTGTGTCCGATAGAGACAAGATCTTCACCAGTAAATTTTGGCAAGAATTATTCAAGAATTTGGGGGTGGGTTTACACTTATCTACAGCCTATCATCCAGAAACGGATGGACAAACAGAGAGAGTAAATCAATGTCTAGAAGCCTACCTTCGTTGTATGTGTTTTGCTAGGCCTAAAAGTTGGCAACATTGGCTATCACTTGCTCAATGGTGGTACAATTCTACATATCATACAGCCATTAAACGGACCCCTTTTGAAGCTGTGTTTGGGTACTGTCCACCGTTACTTCCTGCCATTTCCAATTCCACTGCTACAATGGCGGATGTGGAACAATATTTCCAAAAAAAGGAGAGAAGTATTATTGGAACTTAAAAGAGAATTGGCGACAGCCAAGAGCAGGATGGTACACTATGCAAACAAAAACAGAAGTGAGCGGCAATTCAATGTGGGGGATGCAGTATTTTTGAAGGTTAAACGATTTTTACAGCCTGCTTTTACTAAAGGTACAGTCTCCAAATTCAGCCCCAAATATTTTGGGCCTTATACAGTCATGGAAAAGATAGGAGAGGTGGCCTATCGATTGCAGCTACCAGAAAACGTGAGGATTCATACAGTATTTCACGTATCATTGTTAAAGAAGTGTAGAGAAGGAACAACAGCCAGTGAAGCTTCACTGCCACCATCAGATGAAGAATTATCAACTGTTGTCTTACCAAAGATGGAAGAGGAATCAGAGGAACCCATTGAACATCGAGCAATTGTAGACAAAAGGGTGATATATAGAGGAGCTGCCCCTATTACGCAAGTGTTGATCCGATGGTCCCATCTACCACCAAACTAGCCAACTTGGGAATACCTGCCAAACATATTGACAAGATTTCCCCATGCTATCAGTTTGCTCTAAATTCTTGAGGACAAGAATTATTTCATCAGGGGGGGAATTGTTAGGACTGAGGGGTACTTTTGTAATAAGTAGTAGGAGAATGGAAGGCGGGAGAGGAGGTTACAACTAACTAACCTACCTATGAATAAATAAGGGAAGAATGCAACAGAAAGGCAGTTTTTTGAATGAATACAAACTCTCTTCTTTCTCTAGTCTATTCTCTCATCTCTCCCTATCTCTTTCTTCTCTCTTCCTAAATCTTTTCTAACGGAATTTCCCAGAAATTCCGATTCATCTCCAGCCCATTTAAGGGGCTGGACACCCATTAGCTTGGCCATACCCCTTTTTTGTAGTTGAGTTTGTAACTTCTGTTATAGTAAAAATTTTAAACTTTCATGATTTGTTTTGATGATAAATCTATCTCCTTCTAGATAATGTCGCCACTTCTCCACAACCATTAACATTGCTAGGAATTCTTTCTCATAGATGCTCAACCCCAAGTGCCTAGTACTTAAGGCTTGGCTCAAGAATGCCAGTGGCCTCCCCTTCTGCATTAGAACTGCCCCTACACCAACTCCACAAGCGTCAGTCTCTAGCACAAAGGGTTCACTAAAGTCTGGTAGCCCTTAGAACTGCCCCTACACCAACTCCACAAGCATCAGTCTCCAGCACAAAGGGTTCACTAAAGTCTGGTAGCCCTAAGACTGGCATTGTACTCATTGCCTCCTTAAGCTTTTCAAAAGCTACTTCGGCCTCCTCACCCCACCTAAAATTCCCTTTCTTCAACAAGTCAGTTAGGGGTTTGCTGATGATGCCATAACCCTTAACAAACCCTCTATAATATCTAATCAGGCCGAGGAATCCCCTTAAAGCCTTCAAGTTCGTGGGTTTGGGCCAATTAACCATGGCTTCCACCTTCCTTGGGTCTATCCTAACCCCCTCTCTTGATATTATGTGGCCCAAATATTCCACCTAATCTTGGCCAAAGCAACACTTAGACCTTTTGATGAAAAGTCAGTCGGATTTGAGGACTTCTAGGGTGGTTCTTAGGTGGGATAGGTGTTGTTCAAGGGTCAGGCTATAAACAAGAATGTCATCAAAGAAAACTAATACAAATTTTCTCAACTAAGGCTCAAATATTTGATTCATGAGAGATTGGAAGGTAACTGGTACATTGGTGAGCCCAAAGGGCATCACCAAGAATTCAAAATGCCCATGATGGGTTCTAAAGGCAGTTTTATGGACATCTTTAGATTTCATTTTGATTTGGAGATAGTCTTATCTAAGGTCTAGCTTGGAGAAAATAGTGGCATTATGCAACTCATCCATTAGATCTTTTATCAGTGGTATGGGAAATATGTCTTTTATAGTGAGGGCGTTCAATTATCGGTAGTCTACACAAAAACGCCAAGAATCGTCCTTCTTCTTGACTAGAAGGACCAGTGAGGCAAAAGGGTTGTGGCTAGGGCTTATAAAGGATTGGTTTAGCATCTCTTTTATCATCTTTTCGATCTCTGTTTTCTGAGTGGGCGAATACCGGTAGGCCCTAATGTTTACAAGCTCGGAATTTGTTTGGTTTAAGGTTGATAGAATGGTCTAGGTTTCAGGTGGGAGGTAGGGTATTAGATTCAGCAAATAAGTCCCCAAATTCCACCAACAATTCATCAATAAGGTAGCTAGAGTGTACCTGGCCAATTTTCCTCTAATCGTTGCTGATGGATAAGGTTAGTTCCCCACACCTCAACTTCTCCTACCCTTCCTCCACTGCCACAATCAAAAACAATTGAGCCAGCTTACTCCATTTGTTCCGAATGACTCGTTATAGACTCCTTCCTGTCATTATCCTACAGGCCCCAGTTTCTCTTTCTCCTTTGAGTGTCATCCTTTTTCCTTCTTTTTCAAAGGACACCTCCAGATTAAAGTCGAAACTGATGGGGCTGACTCCCATCATCCAATCAACCCCTAGGACCACGTCACATCCTCCCAGCTGCAGAAGCCTAAGATCAACTTCAAACTCTTCTCCTTGCATCTCCCAATTGAATCTTGGGCAAGCTGAGTTGCTAATCACTCTACCCCATTAGCTACTGTCACACTAAGGGGTGGAGTGTCCAAGAGGGGGTTTTTCAATCTCCTAGCAGTGCCTTCATCAAGGAAGCTGTGAGTGCTTCCATTATCTATCAAGATCATTAGGCTCTTTTCCTTCATCTTCCCTTCAACTTTGATTATCTTATTGTTGGTCACCCCTTTCAATGCATGGAGTGAGATCTCCCCGTTGTCTTCCTCTCCCAATTCTTCACACTCCTCAGTTTCTTCTCCTCCTTCCATCCCTTCTCCCGAGTCTCCCTCCAACAGGAGAATTTGTCACCTACATTGATGCCCTGGAAAGTACTTATCCCCGCACCTAAAACACAAACCTGGTTGCCTCCTCTTATCGTTAAACCTCCCAGTAGGGTGGGGTACTCCCGACTATTTAGCTCCTGAATTATTAACAATCTACTCACGGTTAGATCCTTTGCCCCCTTGGTGGGAAGTTCCCATTGTCATAGCCTTACTCAGCTGCCTCTGTTTCTTCATCAAGGCCTCAACTACCATCTTCTGCAGTCTAGCACTCTCTATTGCTTGTTCCACTGTTCAGGGTCTGGTCATCTTGACCATAGGCCTTAGATCTTCACTTAAGCCACTCAAGAAACTGGACACGAAATAGGCCTCCAAGAGATGAGGATCGTGGCTACTCATAAGAGATCTAAGCTCCTCAAATCTTTTTAAGTAAGCTTTCAATTCTCTCACCTACCTAAGTTTATTAAACTCTTCAACAATATCAGACATACTTCTTTTCCCAAACCTCTCACATAGTTTCTTAGCAAACTCTCCCCATGTAGGATGGTCCCTCACACTAGTCCACCCCTGACACCACGCATCCACTACGTCGTCAAAGTAAGCAGCAGCTAAGGTTTCTACCTTCTGGGATGTCATACCATTCGAACATCCTTTCACACTTCCTTACCCACCAACAAGGATTATCCCCTTCAAAGATGGGGATCTCCATTCGGGGCATGGGAAACCCCGGTTGTTGTCGATGGGTCTGCTCCACACAACCCTTATGCAGCATCGTTTCCCCCTCCTCATCCTGTTCTCCTCCTTTATCGAGGGTCTCTGGCTGACGAACTGCTCTATTGTTTCTTAAGAAAGGCTCGATTCTATCTTTGGGAGGGAATTTAGGGGCCATACACACCGAGTTTTGGCATGTGAACATCAACATGAATTGTTGAAGTTGCGCTCCTAGCTCCTCCCTCATTTGCACCATCTCTTCTCGCTTCTGTACCAACATTCCATCCAGTCTCCTTTCCAATCCTTCTATCTAACCTTCCAGCTTATGATCGATTGCCATGATCGCCTCATGGTTGCGACCATTCCCTAGCTCAAGATGGTCAACTCGCCTCTGGACTTCGGACATGGATGAGCTAACTTGTTGCAGTTGAGATTCCATTTCTTCATGCGAGTTCCTTCCGCCATAACTTCCTATAATTCTTAGTTGGGATCGAGCTCTAATACCAAATTGTCACTGTCCTAGCAGAGACAATGGACTTCCCTTGACTTGGTGAGATTCAAGGGGACTAACAGAGAGAATTGAGTAGGGAAGATAGAAAGAACAGAGGAAGAAGAGAGAATTGAGTGAGCCGAAAGAGAGAGATAGAGAGAAAATAGGATAATTTTGTATTTAGTCTTTTCATGCCTTCTCCCATGGAATGGGATGAATACATACATGTGTTTGGTGTGGGAGTGGATGTAGCAGATCATCCCCCCTCCAGCAGTTACAACAAACTATTTTGTCCTTTTCCTAAGGCCTTACATGTGGCTCTCTAATCTAACACAATTTGATAGCTGAAATATAAATGCAATAGTAAAAATAAAAGAAATACAACATAGCCTATTGAATAAACAAGAATAAGACCGAAATTAAATGCAAAAAAATAGCCATAGTTGTGACACAGTCCAACAAGAAATTCATAAATTCTATCCTTCTCAACAAACCTTTTGAGAATAGTTGCATCCTTACTGCATTTCATCTTAATACACTTATAATGATCCATCTCTTGCCATAATGTTTACAGGAGATTGGAGAATTCAATGATTAATTGGTTCCCCTTCTTTGTAGCCGAGATTTTGGTTTTAATCTCATAAATTTGGGCAGCATCTCAAACTTTAGAATATGTTTGTTTAATGGAATCCCTAATCTCTTGAGCCATACTTAAAAACATAACCGTGTCACCTATTTTCAAGAACATAGAGTTCCATAACCAAGACATTATCATAAAATCTTCTTCATCCCAAGCCTCAAATGTAGGATCCCCTTTCTTAGGCCCGATACCAAGAAAATGACTCAGCTTGCCTTTTCCCTTCAAGAATGTGTGAACCAACTGAGACCATTTCAAATAATTTTTACCATTTAGCCTATAGGCTGCTTGAATATTTTGCAGTTCCCTAGTTGGAGTTGTGACCTTGTTATCTCTGCCAACAGGTGCTGGTGTAGGTGCCTTAGAAGCACCATTAGATTCAGTTGATGTGGACATGGTCCCTTGGTATAGATTGCACGATCTCTCAGGTGATTATGGGGTGGAATATTGTCCTTGCAATAGTACAAATTTGCAAGACTCAAAAACACAAAGAAGAAGAATGCTTAGTTCCCAGAAAAGAGCCTGCAGCTCTAATACCTTGAAAGAATTTTAGCAGAAAAATTTGGAGAGTCAATAAACCACTTCCCTAAAAATAGGACACTAACTTAACCACCTAAACTGAAACCTTAAAACTAGAAATAAGAGGATAGAGAGAAAAGAATAAGTCCACTAATGGATCAGCTTTGACTGCAACCCCTTACTCAAAGATAAGATAGGAAGACCGAGATAAGATAGGATAAGATTCTTATCTCTCGACAATAATAATAAAACATAATTGTTAACTAAGTTCTTTGTGGACTGAAAATACCAGAATAGACCAGATTTTGTGGGGAGATTAGAGGAGGGGAGGCCACTGCCATCACAAGCTGAGGGTTACTAGTGCATGACAGCTCTAGCTGACTACTTTCAACCTCGCCTCACTCAAATCTATTTGATGGTGGCCTTTAGAACAATAGAAAATTAAGAAATTTGGAGAAATCAAAAGAGTGTTATAGTGCTTTGTGTTGGTTTATCACAGCAACAGATAAATGAGGTTGAGTTTTCTTCTCTACTTGATTTCTTATTTTTCCTCTTCCTATTAGATTTTTTAGGACATTTCGCATGCCTTCTCTGACATGCAGAGACGATGATGTTTCATTTTCAATTTTTTTTCTTTTTTTTTTTCCTTTGTTACAATGTAGGTGAGCGCCTAAGGGCCTCAATGCTTCATCATAGGCACTCACCTAGGCGATGCCTGAGTAAAGGAGCCTTGCCTAGCAGTGCACAAGGCACCACCATGGCACTTAGTGTCGCCCTAGTGCCTCTCTGGCCTTTGACTACACTGGGTCAGAATAAGAAAACATGAAACCCATTGACAGTTTCCTCTCAAGCCACAACTATATGCCTCCAGACAGTTGTTATTACTGCATGCACATATATTATTTGTTCCACCACTGGGGGATAAATTACACAAATGCCTCAAAAATGGATGAACTCAATAGGGCTCAGGCGGTGCTGATTGAAGATAAGATGAAGTACATGTGAGAAAAAGATTGATAGAAGCACTTGGGAGGCAAGCGGAGGAAATATGTAGCAAAAGAGAGAGAAGAAGACCAAAAAGAACTTGGTGGGAAACCTTTACAGATGGTTTACGATATATGGTCTTACAAAGGATATGGCTATGGATAGAGATGGCCTTACAAAGGATGTAGCAGACCTAGCTAGTGGAATAAAGGCATGTGATTGTTGTTGTTGTTGCCATTGTTCCTATTTCTTCCTGTGTCTAACAATATGCTAGCAGACCTTTCCTTTCCATGGGTGAAGTGAGATTTATACTCTTTTGAGTTAGATACAAAAATAAAAATATGAGAAAGAACCTGAAGCATTTTCACTGCATATTTCTGAGCAGCTGCATCTTGCTCAGCAAAGATGCGAGCATCTTCAGTCACCTTCTGTTCTTGCTCAACCCTCAACAGCACCTATGGTGGTTGCAAGTACAAATCATGGTAAACCATACACACAGTTACTATACATTGTGATATGTCTTTTTTAGTTCAGAACATGTCAGAAAGAACACTTGGCAAATTAAACCTGAAGCATCGCATTTTCCTGTTCTTTCTTGTCGGCAAGGGCTTCCTGCAGCTCAGCAATCTCTTGCTCCAACAGTTCCACCTGCAATCCTCAAGTTGGAAGCATGATAATCAACTTGGAACTCAAAGTGCCCGCCCTGGGGGGAAGGGGGGGGGTGTTGAAGGGAGAGAGAATCAACATAAAACTCAATTAAGTTTCAGGGCAGCATCTCAAAGTGGATTATGCATCAAATATCATAAAAAGCAACTTAAAGTGTTTGTGAGTCACAAAGAAGTAAGATGTTTGCATTTTGATTGCACGTGTATGCATAAAATGCCAAAAATAAGAAAGATCCATCACTACAAGAAGCAAACAGAGAAGCACATTTCCTCTTTGCATTAAAGGATAGAGCAATTAGAATTCATCTAGAGAAGCTACATGCAAAGTTGGTGGTTACTCTAAATATATCATGAAAGGAGAAATAAAATCTAATGTTAAAATAACACCTTTCACCCATACACACTAAGTTGCATTTCATTATCATAACAAAAGCATCTAACTGTATGTTTCCTTAACATGATGCAATGAGCAGGCAGATAGAAGAAAAGGAGGTGGACAAATTATTATCTATATACCCTTGCACTCAACTGCCTTCTATTATCTTGCTTGACCATTTCCATCAATGCTGTCTCCAGTTCTTCAGCTCTGGGGAAAAAAAAAAAAAAGGAACCATTCTTATGGATGCACTGGAACTTTAATTATCTTAGGAAAACTAATACCAACTACTCCAGGGAGAAAATGGTTAAACAATCATTTTTTGAGTCATTTCCTATGTCTTGAGACTTTTATTGCATCAAGTTGTATGCCCCTAAAGAAGCACTGAACTGCAGATGTGTGAGTTACATGATAACATAGATGAATGGGAAAGAAAAATGAACATTTTGCTCCGTGGGAAGAAGCTTTGAGAACAACAAGATGTAGGCAACACAAAAGTGCAGCTGCACATGCTAACCACACAATACACATTAGGCTCCCCACGTACTAGATGGGACTCTGCATTTGTTTATCTTATCAAGTTGTCATAATCAGTGTCTAATTTTACCTCATAATATAGTCTAACTAGTGCCAAGAATCTACAAGAAGATGCAGATACCACACACCTTAGCACAGCAGATCTCTTCTCCTCTAGCAGCCTGCAAAATTCAACCTTCAACCAAACCACCTGCACAAAAGCTCTGTTTAGTGAAACTTAAACAGTTGCACAGGGGTTCTCATTTTGTCAATTGATTGTAAGTAACACGCCATTATTTACTTACATATGCTCCACTATTATAGAACTGGAATTATTTTCCTATCACACATTCAGAGCAATTCCATGGACTGGAAGAAACTTCATCAAGCTAATAAAGAAATGCAATTAACTGTCAAACTACAAACTGTTACACAGTCAACAACGATAAACAACATTGTTTTGGGGTTTAGGCAGTTATCAACATTGGTACTCACTAAAGGACTTAATTAACACAGTTAACACAGCAAAAATGAATTCTAAGTGTCCAAGAAGAGGCCAAGGCTCTGTGGGTGAGCCTGCAAAGTATTTGACAATCAGAGCTAACACTGGTGTTTAAGACATACAGCAACCACTATTCAATATTGTAAAGGATCAACTAAGTTCAAGTCATTCCATCAATACCTGCTCAAAAAACTTATCGTGACCACTGCCTATTTTGTTTAGGATAGTGGAGTAAGCATGCCCATAGGCTAATCAGGTGCTACAAGAGACTAAACACCTCTCAAGCAGCAGCAACAGAAATGATAAATCAAACATTACTGTGTTCCAATCTCACACCCTCCTAGAAACTTCAATTAACAAGGTCTGATGCTAGTTAATATCCTTTTTTCCTACATGAGCATTTGCACTGAAAAAATGTTGATCTCTCATTTTGATCACTTGAAAAATATAAATAACGGGAATTAAACTGTGTTGATTTATTGCATGTATGCACACACATGAATGTAAACATAGAATGGAAAATATAACATTCATTTATTATGATAATTACTAAAGCTGCAAGTCAGTAAATTTTGCATTTTGCTTAAGAAATTATATGCAAGCAAATAAATAAAAGAATGGAAAAAAATTAGTACCAAGAATGGATCATCAGACACCAGTACAAATAAAAGATTTGGGCCATTTGATTATATTAAGATGTCTTCAAGAAATATTCCTAGGAGGTGATAAAATAGAAATGGTAATGCTTTGAAACACATCAATCCAATAATTTATTCCCAAAGGAAAAAGAACTAAAAGAGAAAAAACAATAAAGGAGAATATAGCAAAAGATAATGTTCAGACCTCCAAACTATCACAGTGGATATATGAATCTAATTAGCTTGAACGGATTAATTACTCAAAGAGATAGCAATTTACAGTTCCACATCATGTGATACATAATTACCAGTATCAGGAAACAATTGAATCTCTAAAAATGAAATACATACATAGGTAATATATGTACAAAACATCAAAAGACATGTGGGCAATACAACATAAGAAAGCAACCAAGAGTCTGCTATATGCACATTTCTAATATAAGCCTAATAAAAATATCACTTCTTAATTTGTTACCATATTAATGTGATAAAGAGACAAAAACCTAAAGATACCTGGTCTTGAATATCTGGTAAAGAATCTAATTCAATGGCTAGGCCGCTGAGAAAGTCATCCATATTAGCAGACTGAGTCTCCAGGGGAGTATTTTTCCTATCTATTTGTTTACCACCTGACTCCACTTCTGCCTTTGTTTTCTTTGGTGTTTTGCGATCATGCTTGAAACTATATAGCTTCGTAGCAATGCCCTTGGAATCCTCTGAAACTTGTCCCCTTGATCTCTCCTCAATTGCTTTTAGTATAGACGGACGATATTTTACTCTCAACTCTTCCAATCTATCTTCAGTAACTGCCAGGAAACCCATGCAAGCAGTCAAGACAAGCTGGCTGCTATCAAATGTTGAACCAGCTAGCGACTGCAATAAAGTAATTGCATCTCCAGCATCCTTAGTTGTAACTAAAGCAGGACCTGCAAGAAGTTAAACCTACTAAATATTTATGGTTAAATCATCATGGGTACTAATAGAACAACAACTAATAAATAATTAACTTCGCATAAATTAATAAATAAAGGTAGTCCAAGTACCATATAACTCCATTAGAGCAAGCGCAGTTCGGAAAAGCATAACACGATTTCCTTCATATAGAAGAACATCCCAAATTCGAAGAACTGAAGTTGAAGGAAACCATCAAATTGTAACTACATTTCATAACTATAAGAAATTCAAACTCAAGATTCTAGCATTTAGAGGAATAAATTTTCAAAATAAATTGCAATACAACACTGTATAAGTCTCACCACTTTCCCACGGGAGCATGTTCACAAAGATGGAAAGGAACCAAGGTCCAGAAATCCATGCAACCTGAACTCCCAAGTAATCCAGATGATTGACTGCAGTGGAAACATATAGGAATAAAAAAAAATTGAATCTACAGAATATGATAACATCTTATTGGGGATGATTATGCAATAGCAATAGGTAAACCTAGTTTTGGTAATCTTTGACGCATCAATTCCTCAAAAACCAGTTGGTCCACCTGAAAAGGGAACATTTATGGGAATAGTTAATAATAAATAACAGTACAATATAAAATATTTCTTCAGATCATGAAGTAGTAAGTGACCTTTGCCATAAATAACAAAAATAAGACAATATACACAGGATTATTTCTAAAAACCAAAATGAAGGTCTGGAAAGTTGTTATAGAGCTAAGACAATAGAAAAATATACCTGAGATTCTATCATTTCCTCTGAATAGTAGCCATCAAAATAGTCATCAATTATACCAACCAAAGCCCTGAAAGAATACATCAAACTAGTTCATGCTATTTAGTTGCTACAGTGAAAAGAAAAAAAATTCTTTTCAGCTATTTGATAGCCCCTCTTATGATGGCATATAATTGCTTTAAAAAATAATGTTACAGGAAAAGAATAATAAACACATCTGAATAGCAAGCAAGCTCCGAAAGGAAGTATTTCTGACATGGCACATGCCCAAATTATTTTGACCAAACAACAAACTTTCCAAGCTCTAATTCTTCATAGATCTTCCCTTCCTCCTACCCTTCAATCCAACCTGATTTCCACTTGCTTTCTTAGAACAAACCACCTTCCAATAAATAAGGTGATAATTAAACTCCCAACCAGACCAATTTCATATATAATTTCACTTAAGGCAGAAGCTACTCAATCTCCATGCCTTGCCTAAGAGTGGAAAGGATAGCAGAGAGGTGTAATGTGTGAAAATACTCATTAAGTTCAGCGAACAAGAGTGGCACCACCTTGTCCAAAATTGATGAGGATTTTGTTTACCCTTGCACTAAAGATGGAAAGTGCAAAATGGAGCCCAGCCCTTATTCATAGCTCTTGGAATCAAATGCAAGTCATAGGGACCAAGATTGGAAAATCCTTTAGGCCCTATAATAGTAGTTGACTGGGGATGAGAAGAATGTTTGAAGCCTGACCCTTAAACTTTTGCATGCAATATTTATACAAGCATTTGCTGCTTATCTTATTTTATTTTTCAGCAAAGGAGAACCCTTATTGGAAATCTTGTGAAGAAACTTGATGGAAGTTTCAAACTCTTCACATTTAGTTTATGAAGAAAAACTACTTCAAATGTTCCAAATAATTTATGGTTCAGTTGTGATATAAATATTTCAAAGATTTAAGTCAAATTGGCGGGGTTCACTATCTAATTTCTCTTTTAGGCAGGCTTGGGAATTCAACATCAGACCAGCTAGAATCAGCTACATGCAGAACGTGTCCAAACAATGGCTTAAGCTTCATATTCACCCCTAACTCACTACTGTTTTCTATGCCACTTGATGAAAGCAACAGACCACTGATATAAACCGAAAAGCTAGAGGGCAAGGACTGTGCAGTGCCATGTAAGATGGAGGCAAGTTAGATCCTACCATAGACCAATATAAGTTATGTATTTCCCAAAATGTTGCATCATCAATTTCAGAAACAACAACAAAAGGCAATGAGGTTTTAGAACGTGATTATAAGATTAGTCATGAGGAACATATAATTATACATTGGTATGATGCCTAACAGGATTAACTTCATCAACAATTATTAGAAAAGTCATTGACTTGTAAGCTTACCAAAAAGCATTTTCTTCGGGCATCATCAGCAATAGTAAACCAGCAAAGAAGTTCATTGCCTGCATTAGTATTCATGGCGGCGCCCCCCCCCCCCCCCCCCCCCCCCCAAAAAAAAAAAAAAAATCATTTCAAGTATTAATTTCATTAAATGGATTGAAAGAAAGAGCATTTTTGAGTTCTAACTTCATTAGATTGATTGAACAGAATTAAGAGGGACATTGTGCAAAACAAATATTTATTGTTTCGGCACTCTTTGTCTCATAAAGCAACCAAAAAAAAACCTAGTATCTTCATCCCACCTGATGTAAATTTGCCTCCTATACTCTTACTGGATATTTAACTATGGACTGATCTCATTTATCCAGTGATATTCAATGAAAGGTAAACCATCACTTTACAATGTTGAACTACCACCAAAACTGATGCAATAGATCCACAAACATCCTACTTTTGAGTTATGCCTTCCAGTTAGGAGCCACAATATTCAAAAGCATCCATTTTCATATATTTATACAGCAGCAAGAAGCCACCTAGTAGTTGAATGATAAACTGCAATATTAACATACTCCCAACCACAGACTAGAAGCTGGAGTTGCTTCAGAAAATTTAATTCCAAATCAGAGTTTTTTCTAAATTTAAAATTACTTTTAACAAAGAAAACTCAGACAAAATTAATTCCTTATCTAAATAAAAGTCTGACCCACTTTTTTTGTACAAAAAAATTACAACTCTAACTTACAAGACCTGTCAAGACATGTAAAAAATTTAACACGAAACACACACAAAAACCCGCTGTTTGGTTTTTTGGAGAAAATGAGAAAACTGTTTTTTGCATTTTTGTACAGAGAATTCAAAAACAGTAAAAAAGAAAAGAAAAAAAAACAAAATAAAACAAAACCGCTTTAAAAATAGGGAAAACCCACACAGAGTAGTTTTGTTGCCAAGACGGCAAGAACCGTGCCTGTGGTTCCTGCCAAGTTGACAGGAACCACAGGCATGATTCTTGCGATTTCTGCCCTTGGGGAAGAAACCAATGTGCCAGGAAATTTTCTTTGAAAGGAAGAAACTGCAAAGAAAAACCACAATGCCATTTAAAAAACAAAGCAGAAACGGGCAAAGGGTATTCTGCTTTAAAATGGGAAACAAAGGGCAGTTTTACTTTTAGATCAAAACTGCCTTGGCAGTTTCCCATTTTAAAGCAGAATCCCCTTTGCTGTTTCTGCTTTGTTTTTTAAATGGCATTGTGGTTTTCTTTTAATTTTTTGTCTTGCCAGTTTGTTTATTCTTTCAAGAGAGTGAGGGGATAGATTTGACAATAATTTTAGATTAGGAATTAGCTTTTAAAAAATCTCCCAAAGGAATGTAGATACCAAGCACCACACTTCAAAAAGCAGGATTTCGTCTAATCATTTATTAAATTCAGAGATTTCTTCACACCAATTACCTGACAATACCCTACGGAAGGGTTATGCCAAGCATATGCTAGAAGTATGCGCCTCAAGGAACTCCTACCATTTTCATCCAGTGCAGGATGACCTGGGAATGTTCGATGCAGATCCTACAAACATAATATATGAATTTAGTCCACAGAGAAACCACAATTGGAATGCCAAGTAAAAGAGTGATCACCTACAAATTTAAAAAATATAGAACGATAAAGTCCAGGGCCCACGCATCAATGACCTTCTCAATTTGCCTTCTCCATTTTTCAGGTGCACCAACTTTGTTTGTGTTGGTCCCCTTGCTACCATTGCCTGATTTGTCATGCTGCTGAGCGTCATTGGCATCATCATTTTCTCGAGCTAACAAATTTTGGTAATATCTCTCTACCCGTCGTGTTCTCACCCCAACAAAGGCTTGCCATACCTATACGATGGTTTTGTAACTCTGTTACACTCATTAATTGAAGAGAATTTGCAAACTCAAAGGAAATTTCAAACTTTACCTCTCCTCTGAGATCCCTTGGTACTCCCCCATGAACAAGGGACTCTAGTTCTTGTTTCCAAGGGAAGAAAGGTTCCTGAGAAACATCACCACTAGCAGCAGATTCTTCTGCTGGACCATTTGTAGTACCATATACTATTTCATTATCACAGAACTCTTCCTCCAATACCCCTTCAGATTCCAGACTTGAAGTTGTAGCCCCTTCAATTGAAGAAGGATTGTTTTCTGCAGAGGCCATCTGCTCCTTTTTTGAGTTCTTTCTCATCTTAACACGAAAGCTCATCATTTTCTCAATAGCATGAAGGGATGATCTAATCTGAGCCCATGTTTGCAGCTTGTCAGTTTTTGTTTGTATTTCCACATTTACCTCCTCAGTATCCCTTTCTGTTTGACTATCAAAAAAAGACTTCCTTCCACTTGAACCGTCCCCTTCCCCACTCAACTCTGGACCAGGCTTTGCTTTTTGTACAGTAGCTTCAGCATGCAGTTTGCTTTTACTTTTCTCAGGTGAACATGGTTCAGTAGACTGTGCTTGTTGGTCAAGAAACGTTTTCCACTTGTCTGATCTTTCTTCTTCCTCTTCCTGAAACCAAGAAATGAAACTAAGGTGGGAATGAGATACTTTGCCTTTTCTTTCCAAAAATAAAACACCAGTATACGGCTTCACCAATTCTTTTATTCTTTTTCCCAATTGTGGTATAAATTTTGTTGTTGTCTACTCTTGTATCCTCTACATGTATATGGGTTGCAAATTGCAACCTTTTGCTAGCATCAACGAATAACCCCTTAAATGAAGAGATTATTACGAAATAGAGGAGAACCAAAGAAAACAAATCTATATAGGAAATACCTTGTAGATAGTAGTATACTCTTTATATCTTTGAAGGTGTTGAGGTCTCACAGCAAAGCCATAGGCATCCCTGTCAAGATCAATGTCTATGTGATTCTCAATCATGAGAGACCAATCGATTCATTTCAACATTCTCCAGGAGAACAAATTTAATGGCAGGTCTAATAAATAACAGGGGAAAACAACATGATGATTAAAAAGAAAAATTCATGAGTGACATCTTATAGATAAATAAGCTGCAGTGAAAAGCTAATAGCACATGATTCCACAAATTTTACCTGGAATCAACGTCTAATAACCGCTTACTCAACAAGGATAACAACATACTTCAAAAGGAATCCAAATTCTCCTGCCCATAGCGCTGTTGCGCCTCAAACCAATCGTAGAAAGCTAATCCCCGTGCATTTCTTGATTTACAACAAACTCTAAACGCCCAAATAAATCGCATACATTTCTAGCGAATTTCAAGTGAATGACTGAACACTAAATGAAGTTGCATATGATAATCAACATCTACATGTACAATATCCAAAAAAGGAAAAAAAAAAAAAAAACCTAGAGGTCAAAATCCCCAGAAGAATAACGAAGCTAACGAGAAATCCGTGAGAATCCAAATTAAATTGGCTAAAACAAATCGATGAGATCAAGTGAGGAAAATGGAAGAAGAAAAGGAGCCAAAGGTGGCAAATTAGTGAAGTCGCTCATAAATCCACCAAAAGAAAATCAGTGCTCAGAAACTTTTAAAATTCCGAATCCCGTGCAGGGCATAGCTCAAACAGCATTTCTAGAGTGTCGGCCTTTGGGACGCGTATGAAGGTCACAGCACCCAACCAACACACCTACATATAGATATCAATGCATTTCTATAGTGGCTGTTACCTCTTGGGCTCAAAAAAAGGGACGAAATTGGTACTCTTGAGCGTCATCTTCGATCGACGAGCTTGATGCGATTTTGGATCGATCAGCGTCTGCTCGATCGATTCGGAGGATCGAATGGCTACTCCTCCATTTTCTGCAACTGATTTTCCCTCTCTCTCTCTCTCTCTCTCTCTCTCTGTGGAGAATAATAGAATATATCCAGAGAGCATGCCCACGTGCTATTTACTACGCAGGGGATTGGGGCGCAATCGCATCAGTAATTAGGAAAATCCTATTTGTACAGAAAAATCTTTACAAAATACTTATAGGAACGATATATTGCGATATTTTGATCCATATTCATCCCCTTCTCCCTCTCCCCCCTTCCCTTGCCATTACAACCTCATTCGCCGCTGTTCTTCACCTCCTCCTGCTCTCGCCTCTTCGCCGCCTCGCCCCATAGCCTCTGCTGCCTCACCCCGTCATCTTGCCGCCTCATCGCGTCGCCTCAGTCGCCTCACCTCGTCGCTACCATTGTCGTTGCCGCCGACGATGTAAGAGGGAGAGCGAGAGAGAGACAGAGGGAGAGAGAGATGTTATTGGGCATTTGAGTCATTAATTACAAGGGCAAAATAGATATTTTGATTCTTTTATAAGTGTTTCTGTAATATATGTTCTGTTTAAATAGCATGATCCAAGTAATTATAAACTATGGCCCCCCAACTTGGCCATGGCGTGGGACCAAAGGTGTCGGGTCCAGTGTCGTGTCGTGTCTCACAAAAAATGGTGTCTCGTCCCATGTCATGCCATGTGTCAAAATATTAAAATTATTTATTAACTCATGTTTGATTGTTGAAATTTATTAATAAAATAAATTTTGATTAGTGGTAAAGTTATTTAATAAATTAGTTTTTATTATTCATACTTTTAAGAATATGCCTTATTGGGAACACATCGTAATATCAAAATGTGATTATATTGTTTCTACGAGCATAGTATAATGGTAAAATACCTAAAGTTTCACATAAATTATCAGAATTCGAATCAATGTAAAAATTTGTGAAAAGGTTTAAATTTTGTATGAATTGCATTGAATGTTTAGTTTTGAATATGTATAAATTGTGTCCACATCTAGATTTATCTAGAGACTGTATCAGAAGGGGAGGTCACCTGTCTTTGGAGATTAGTCAGACGAGCCTCAGACACCCTGATGAATCAAAAAATATATATATATGGTTATATTTGTTTATATAATAATAAAGGTGAGTGAATGATATTAATAGAATTTTTTTTTTTATAACAAGATATCAATGGGGTTTTGATACACAATAATTTTCAACCTGAACTATCATAGTTTTTTTTATAAATCACAGTCTGCTTGCTCGGGTTAACGAATAAAACGAATAAGTCTAAATCGAAACCCAAGCTCCAACCCCTCAGATAGATTCAAATAATACACTACTCACACAGATCTTGACTCAAACCCACAACCTTGCGACATCCAAGCTCCCAAACTTGTGCAGAAGGCCGTTTATATTACCAAAAGTTGATATTAATAGGTTTTATTTGGGATGACTTATCGTGAAATTTAAACTCAAATTTATAAATATTTTTAAAAAAATTAATGTATAAAAAGTCGTTAAGAGTATTTGGTTTATCTAACATATTTTGATAACTAAAAATTTTATTTTGTGTATATCACTTCTTTTAATACATAAACACAAATTAGTTGCTTCATTTTTCAAACACAGATTATACCAAAATCTTAATAATGTAATATTATTTTAAATTGTTATGCTTTTCACTTAGACATTAGGTTATAAAATAGTAAATATCTATAAACTTATGATAAAAATAAATAAAGCTAGTTTTATTTCAAATATAACAATCAAAATAATAAAATAAAGCCTAGCAACCGAAAGCTATATACTGTCAATGATTAAGGGTGGGGCATCAGTTAGGACATGATGGGTATTTTGACTTATCAGAAGGGGTGTGATTGTGATATTATTTTAGCTTAGATGGTGTTGACTGACAACTGCTCATAGTTGAAAGGGTTTAGGTGCAATGAACGGTTTTTGTCTGGATATATTAAATTTTCTGCGCTGTTGGTTGGCCAGGTGGGACCCGCTAGCTGCTGGAACTGTTCCTGATATTTACTTTACCGCATGCCTCACTGCAGCCGGCCACGTCACCATTTTGTCAGCCAGATTTGTGGAATTGTACGAAATTGTCTGTACCTCCACCACTGATTTATTTTATCCTTTTACCAATTTATTTTATCCATGCTACGTTGGTAATTAGGTTACACTTGATTGATGCAGGAATAAAATAAAAGATAATATTAAAAATTATGAGTAATGACGATATTATTAATTAAGTAATATTTTTTTTATTAAAGTAGAGTAAAAAATAATTTGTCATTCTCTTGCTACTCTATCTAGTACATCAGCCAATAAGAATGCGACAACGATACATAATTGATGATTCATTAGTTATGATTAGAGATGGCAAACGGGCCGGGCCGAGCCAACCCGACCCGCCACCAAGTGGCCCGCGGGCCGGGCCAAATCGGCCTGCTTAAAAATGGGCCAGCAGATTGCTGGCCCTACCCCAACCCTACACGGGCCAGCTCAAATTTTTTTTTTTTTTTTAAACCATTTTTGGCCCAGAGACAGGCGGCATGAGCGAGAGAGGGTGAGGGGCGCGGGTGACAGAAGGCGACTGAGGGGCGAGGGCAGCGAACAAGGGCGAGAGCGAGGGGCACAGGCAAGGGTGAGATAGAGGGCAAGCGAGGGCGAGGGCGAGACGAGGGCGACGACGACGGTGAGCGAGGGCCAGAGTGAGGGGCGAGGGCGAGACAGAGGGCGAGAGCGAGGGGCGCGGGCGAGGGCGAGAGCGAAAGACGAGGCTAAGGGGGGGTTTGTGGCCGATTAGCGGGCCAAGCGGGCCAGCCCGGCCCGCCACCATTTGGCCCGCCGGGCCAAGCGGGCCGGGCCAAATCGGCCCAGCCTTAAATGGGCCAGCAAAATGCTGGCCCTAGCCCGGTCCTGGGTCGGGCCCCAACGAGCCAGCCCGTCGGGCCGAGCCCATTTTGCCATCTCTAGTTATGACTCTTATTATTATTTTAAAATAAATAATAATATTTTTAGATAGAAAAATATTATTGGTATATCTTTGTGTACACATTGGATTACACAAAGGTATATCAATGACAAAAAAGTCTCTCATGAGGCACATGAAGGTGAGGGGTATTTTGGTCATAATACCCCTTGTATAGCTCAAGATGTACAAAAATAATGTACATCTAGTATGATTCTTTTAGATAAGAACATGAGTCATATTATTTGTACATCATTTATGTACACTTTGAACTACATAATATACATACATGACATAAATACCCCTCACCTCACCGCTTTGGGTGAAGGCATTTTAGACATTGGTATATCATTGTGTAGCCTAAGATGGACACAATGATATACCAGTAACATTTTCCTAAAAACATTGCATCATTCGAGACAAGAAATTTGTGATGATGGTTTTTGGAACCGACCACCACGTGCCACCTCTGCGACTGGACCTCGAGAATGGAACCTCGGACTTGGGGATGTCGGACCTCAGGTGTAGAACCTGCAAGACAATGGAGGGCCGGGGCTTGGATCCCCCGGGGTGGACTCTGACACTCAAATCAGTAGAGTAAATGCAAGTAGTAGTAAATGACAGAGCTGTAGAGCTTGGGTATACCTGGCAAGAGTCCTTGTCTTTTATAGGCGAACCCGTTTTGGGGTATCCGAGATGAGTGGGCACGACTCCGGAGAATTTCGGTCAAGTTGGAACGGGCCTTGCGGTTCGGCCCGGATTTCTTGGGCTCCGCTCTAGAGTGTTGACTGGCCACGTGTCGGTCTCTCAAGTGATCCACGTGGCAAGTGAGACTATCAGCGCGTAAGGGTATTCTAGTAATTTCAGTTAGTGCCACATCAATTTTCATTTTGCCCCTCCCACGCTTCCTTCAAGGGAGAGGCAAGCTGAGAAAAAATTTTAAGCCCATTTATTTATGAAAAATATTTTTCGTTCTTCATTTAGTTTTATTTTTGTTTATGTATTTTATTTTTTATAAAAAATACATTCACTTGTGCTAAATATGGAGCTAGTTCTAAATTTCAAAAAATGAAAGAACATTTTCAAAATAAAAAAGTTTTATATTTCAACCAAAACTAAAAATAAACTAACAATGATTTATCTTTAACTTTTATTTTTTTGTTATTTTGTTGCAAAAATATTTATTGCATTTTTATCAAGTAAATAATAACTTCAATTGATTCGAAATGGCTTCTATAAAGAAAATTTAGTAATATCTGAATATGGATATTTGATCATGAATTGGATGTTTTTTACAAAACAAATTGTCAATACAACCCAAAATTAAGTTGAAACAAATGGAAGAGGAGAGGCCAGAGGTGGATGGAGGAAGAAGAGGATGGCAATGATCCGCAACGCACAATAATAGTGGACGATGAAGAAAGAAACAATGCTTGGCTTTGCAACGAAGGAAGAGCGAAAGAAGACTCTACGAGTAATTTTTTATAAGAAGAAGAAAAAATGAAGAAAGACTGAGAGAGTTTTTTTTGGAGAGTTTGTTGTCAAATTTGAACTCCATCTTGTCCGGAGAAAAACTTGGGAAAATTTTTGAAAAACTTGATAAGCTTTTAACAAAGGAAACATCTTGGATTTCCATACAAATTTGAAATTTTCTAATTTGGAAAAAAAATAAATTGTTTAAAGATAAAGTCATGTAAAGTTCAAGGGATAAGTAAATATGATTTTAATGATAATAAAAATATTTTATTATTTAAATAAAATTTATAAACTACTTATGTTGAAAATATAAATGTTTTTTGTATCTATGTATATCTTATATGATTGATAATTAAGTTTAAAGTCAATTAAAGTGAGAGAGAATGTTTAAATATTGATCTAGAATATTCTTCGATTGATCGAAATTAGCTAGAATATTGATCTCATGTCTTAAGTCGACCTAATCTTCGATTGAAATTGTATTTTTGGTTACTGGACAACTCCGATCCACCAAAGTTGTGCCTTCGGTCAACCGAAATTGATCCGTCATTGTTGATTATCCCAGATTTCTTGATATGTTGTTATTGCACACCAAGAGTATATTTTTATATATGTTTTATTATTGTTCTCAAAGTCATAGTTTGATTTTCTCTTAAAATTTTGCCTTTTGAAAATGTTGTTCGCTTAGCATTCATTTTTTACTTTTTATGCAAATGATTCTTTGGTGTGTTTAAGATTTCAACATATGCTAACTAGAGCTAAAAAAGAATGAAGAATTTTTTGTATTTCAAAATATTGTTTATCTCTCTATTTGTAATAGCTAATTTTCTAAAAATGTGTATAAATACAAGGTGAGTACGAAAGCTAAATAGATAGAATAAACTTAATAAAACATTCAAACAAGAGTGAGAATGTTAAGTATTGGAAGTGTGCTGGCTAATAGAATCTTCAACCATTGGTGACTTGTTTGAGATTGTCTTTGATTATAAATTTATTATTTTTACACACTTGTTGGGTGAAAAAATTATATCTGCTAGTAATATGCTAATTATTTTTGCTTAGACAAACAATTGTACGTTGATTCTAACTCCAATTAAAAACTAATCTTAATTTTTCTTAATAAAAATTCAAGTTAAATCTTGAGAGGTTTAACCTAAATCTTGAAATAAAAGAGTAGGCTCTTTAAATTTGAATCTTTACAAAAATTCTCTTATTAATTGTGATTGCTTGATTTTATTATGTTTATTTATTCTACAATATCTACTTGTTAATATCATAAATTTAAGAGTTTAAATTATTATTTTTTAAAATACTCAATTCACCTCCCTCTTATATAAATGATCAATTTACATGATCCCGTAACAGTAGGAAAGGTCTATGTTATTTTTAAAAAGCACAGAAGTGATAATTGTTCTTTTAGTGAACTTTACCTTTATATTTATATAATATAAACTGTGACATTATTATCTTCTACATATACATTTTTAAACCAGTGGTTCAACCAATGAACCAGCATGTAAATCTATTGGTCGCCCATTTGAGTTTTAATAACTAGGCTTGTAATTGTTATAAAAGAAAAAAAGAAAGAACTATGCTTGTAAATGGATCACATTTTTTGAAGGTTTATTTTCAAACATTAAAAAAAACAGAGATTTAGCTCAAATACACCACTCCGAAGTCCAAAACAATAGGTTCAAATTCTAACACGCTAAGAAGCAAATCAAGAAAACCTCAAACTTAGGTTATGGCACGGGTAAGAAGTTACAGATAACACGTTTGGTTTACTAGAGTTCAAAACTTAACAGGGACGAAGCCATACAGAATTTTGTATGTTTATTTCATACTCATGATCTGTGAATTATTCCACATCTTTAGTGAATTTATCCAGTGCACATCCCAAGATATAATCGTCCCAAGTTAAGGGTAAACAAAGAAAGAAAACACGGATTAACACACTTGCATTAGTTCAGACAAGCCAGACAGGGAGACATTGGCAATAGGCATTAAGCCCTCTTATTTAGCCCGTAGCTCTACCAGTTTTAAAGTTCAGATAATGATATAACAAGCACCAAGCTTACTCTTTATTTTACTCGTAGCTCTTAACTTCTAAAGAGGTGTTCGGTGCTGACTCTGCAAGTGAAGATATAGATTGCAAGTGTCATCAATCATGTTAGGAAAAACCAACTGCCTCTGCAATTTTGTTGGGGGAAATGAAGAATTACCAGATATTTGCTCTTGTAGCGTCTAACAAGCTCATTTGGATCATATTTTGTCTCCTTATAAGCATCGATCTTGTTCATCTCCTGTGCAAGGACCCAAGAAGATGAAATTTTGTCATTCTGAGGCAAAATAATTTCATTCTATTGATCAAGGCAATGCATCAAAAAGCAACCAAACCATTGAGGCCAGGGATGGCAAAGGATCGCCCCTACCTTGCTTAAGTTAAACTGGTTAAGCGACTCATGTAATGGTTGCATACCTAGCACTCACAAGAGACTCAGCATTGTAATAAATTTTAATCTTAAGTATTGGTTTTATTAATAAAATACAAGCCTTAATCCTATTATGTTGGATCGACTATACGGATTATAACTAGTCAATCATCTTTATTTATGACCATATCTTACTATAAGCCCAATATGATCCATATTATGCATACAAGTTTCCCACAATTTTTGCTATCTTCCTCTACCTCTTTAGCTACAAGCTTATTCCACTCCATCCATTCTCCTCAACTCAGGTTCAAGGAAAGACATTTTTTATATTTAAATCTGTTTGAAACTCACATCAAGTTTTTCTAATATACCATAATCCCGTTATTATCCCCATATATAATCCACCGGACTTGTTCTACCAAGGTTGGAGTTGGTAGAGGACCCATATCCTTGGGTCAAATTTGTATATGGTCTATACCCTGAGCTGAGCCTAGACCCTTCCTGGTTTTTCCACTTAAGACACATTTTAAACCAGCCAAGGAAGATGGTCTAGGCATCTATATACAAAATTGATGTAAGTGCAAGATGAAAGAAAATGCAGCTGATTGTTCAAGAAGGAAGATTTTATATCTGCATCCAAGAAAGCGTTTAGTTCATTAACTCACTTCAATCCATAATGCTAGCTTAGGCCGTCCTGCCACGATGTCATACTTCCATACATCTTGTAAGAAAAGTTGAAACCTTTCAAGGAATGGAGCATATGCCACATCCACCTATACATCACAAATGTGATCATACAAACAGAAGACAATATCAAAATAAGCGATGAAATTGAGAAGCTATGTCAAGACATGGTGAAAAGTTTTTTAAAACAAGTTATCCACTTAACATAATGGAAAAAACTGATGGACGAGGCTGCACCAAGTTCTACAAAAGGCAGCATTATAGAAAATGGACAAGACGAACCAGACTAAACTGGCCAAGTAAGAAAGGTCCATCATCATATTTGTGAAGAGCAGTTTCAAGGTAATCAAAAGCACTACCTGATTCAGAAGTTACAGAAGTAGGTAAGTTTCAGTAAAAGGACAAATTACATTAGGCAAAACATGATAATCCACCCCAAATGCAGAAGTTTAAGGTCTCACCAACTTCTTTCACCGAATCTCCTTTAAAAAAAGCAAAAATGATTCCATTGAATTTGCCACTGTAGGATAACAACTCTTCAGCAAACTGCCGTTTGCCAGGATCCTAAAATATTGACACATTACTACTCATCAGGGAGCAGGGGAGGGACAGAGAGCAGGCAGGAGGGGTAAAAATTCACTTCCACAACTTACATTGGGTAAAAGTGCAGGCCCTTCAAAGTTGTCGTTCAAATATTGAAGTAAATCTAGACTCTCTCCAATCACTCTGTTCTTGTGCTCCAGTGATGGCACCTAAAAGAACAATAAAAACTGCATTACTGAACAACAAAGGAGGATAATTCTCAATTAGGTAAATATACTAAAGGCAATCTCCAAATAATGATTGTGGACTTCTTTTTGAATGTATAACAGGCATCACACACTAGACCAATAGGTTGTAGATGACATCCTGAAAGTATTTCTGGCTTCGCCTGATTTTATTTAACATAGCTAAAGGTCAAGTCCCAAAAAAGTCATGGAATAAGACTTCGCGCCATTGCTTTCGTTACTGCAGTTATCATGGAAATTTGGTTGTGTACTCAACAATACCATATTCATATTCATCTTTAGTAGTTCTGGCACAAGTGATAAATTTCAATACTTGAATGAACAGACTATATTTCAATACTTAGATAGGGGAAAAAAAAAGAACCTTATTTTCTGGGTAAACTTTCTCTTTGTACCAAGTGGGCCTGTTTTCAAGGTCAATAGGAACCAATTTGATCTTGTCTTGTAAACCCTGCATCTCAAATATTGTAGAGAATAAGCCAAACAAACAGGGGAAATAAAATCATAATACATGTAAAAGTTCAAAATTTAAATTAAATTTCACATAGTGAAATAATATCTTTTTCTCATCATAACTTCTGAAAATTTTAATTCTCTGCAAAGTTTGATGAACACAACAATCTTGTTAATTGAGCAGGCATGTCCAATAATTTATGCATGATATGCTCTTAAGAGACAGGATAAAGGAATAAAGTTCACTAATTAGAAAAATATCTATCTACAAAGGGCATTATGAAGTGACATTTGACATCTAAAGGTTAGGATATATAGTGTAGTTTGCTCTCTTGGGTTCTTGAAAAATAATTTAATGTCTAAAAGTCAGTACCAAAAAAGGAGGAAAGATGATAAAAAAAGAAGCCCAAGAATTCAATGGTGAAGAATAAGTTATTTTTAGGGAAGAAAAATGTGGAGAAAGAGATTGGATTGGGAAAGGTGAAGCTAATCTAATGTTGATTGAGAAGACTACTAGTATCCAAACCATGAGAAATACAGTTTAAGGAGAATTGAAATAAAAAAGCCTCAAACCAGAAAGAGTTATGGTGATGGAGCAAGGAGGTACAAGAAAAAATCAAGACTAAGAGAGCTCAATATAACAGTACACACATGCTACAATGAGGAAAAAAAAAAAGGCATCCCCAGAGCATGAAGCTCCCAGCTTTGCAAGTATCATAATGAAAAAAATATATCATATTTTGGCTAAAAGGAAGTTTAGAAAAGCATGCTTGAGCTCGTTTTAAGTGCAGAGTGCAGCAGCTTGGGGCATCTCTTGTGTGAAGCTCAGTGACTTTAGTTGAGCACAATTAAAGCGTGCTTATGTTACTAAGTCCCTTAAGCACGCTTTGGATGCATGTTGTCTGACTCTCAAGGTGACAATGTAATATCCCAATTCTATACATAGACACAGCATACTTGATTCTTTATCGAGTACATAAAGGTAGAACAACAACATATCAAGCCTCTATCCCATTAGGTGAAAGAAGAACCTAAAGGTAATGTTAACAAAAAATAAATTTCATGCAAAACATGCAACCAGGGTATTATAAAATTTTTATCCACTTACAGGAAGCCATAAATCTAGAACCATCCATTATGACCACTAAAAATACACAAATTTTGTAAGAATTATCATTTTTTTAGGCATAAATATTAAGAATTGCATGAAAAAACCCAATATCTAAGAGGGCGTGGCGAGGAAGGAACATACCTTATAGTTCCTGGCAATCCAAACTCGTTGTGCGAAGGGGCACACGTAACTGATATACAACCTAGGTAATAAAAAGAACACTTTTAGTTAAGCTAAATAATGTATGAACACCGAAAGAAAAAATCAACCCTAAGCCCACTCAAATGTCACGACCCTAGTGGAGTAGTATGTAATATTGTAAAATGTAGGGTTTAATGGGGAAATAAAGGAGCTAACAGTATGCTATAAACGGTTAAACCGTTGGGTAGTTAGAGTTGTTGAGATAGATAGAGGTCTTATAAAGCATAGACCTACGGCACACTTGAGGGTATCTTGGAAGTTAATAAACAGTTCTCTCTCTTTCTTGATTCTCTCTTTCTCTCTTCTATCTGTTATTCTCTTTCTTTCTATCATTTCTTACGTCCTATTCTACCAAATTGCAAGCCCTAATCCCAGGGCTTGACAAAGTGGTTCAGAGCCGATCGGTCCGACGGTGGGTAGTAGCGACAATAGCGGAAGAAACAAGCGTAGACTAGTGCGGGTGAGGATCACGAAGCAATGGCAGAAGGAACGCACCTGAGATAATTGGAGGTCAGATTGGAAACCATGGAATTTGGCATGAATAACACCCAGGAGGTACTGGCCAAACGAGGGAAGAATTGACGAAATTGAAGGAGCTCATGCAAGCAACCGCGGAAAAGCAACAAGAAATGGTGGAAAGATGCCAAGAATCGGTTCAAAAGTGTCAAGAAACAGTGGAACAACAAGGGCAGAAGATCAACAGTATGTTAAATATGCTGGCCTCTTTGCCCCAGTTCCGGTTATCACCGACATTCCCACCGAGACAAACATTAACACCAATCTTGCTGCATTGCGGCGATCAATTGAGCGCGGAAGGAGCCATGGAAGAGGCGAAGCAGCATCTACTTCAAGAAAACGCGGGAAGAATTGGGCAACCGATGTCGCACGGCCATGCACCTACGCCAAAGCTGGAAATACCACCGTTCAAGGGAAAGAGTCCAAGGTGGTGGCTAAGGCAGTGTGAACGATTCTTCCAGCTCTACCAGACGATGGAAGACTAGAAAGTAACTCTAATGGAAGCCTACTTGAACGAAGTAGCAGATTCTTGGTACCAAGGGTGGGTCCAAGATGGAGGGCTGCAAGAGGGGTGGAGAGCTTTTGCAGATGGCCTTTGCAAACGTTTCAAAGAGAAGAAGATGACGGACATGATTGAAGAACTTAGTAAATTAAAACAAGAAGGTACTGTAATGGAGTACCTTGCTCGTTTTGAAGAATTGAGATCCTCGGTATGTATGATTCAACCTGGACTTACCGATCAGTATGTAGTATCAATTTTCATGAGTGGGTTGAAGGAGGAGCTACGGCCCATGGTAAAGATGATGACTCCAACAACAGTGGGTCAGGCGACGGAAAAGGCTAGGCTTCAAGAAATGACCTTGGAAGCCACTTTCAAGAAACATAAAGTTCCTTACAAGCCAAGTATATTGGCCGGAAAGTACGGGGGAGGAAGTTCTAGACCATTAATAACATAGCCTAATCAAGCAACGGCCAAACCAATAGTAAACATCAATGGAGGAAAAGGCAGTTTGATGGAACAAAGGAGGCAACTGGGTGTGGTGACAAATATGGGCTGGGTCATTAGTGCAAAAGATAACTGATGAAGATAGAAGGCATGAGCAAAAAGGAAGAAATGGAAGAGGAAGCATAACAAGATACAAGAAGTGGCAGAAAGAAAAGCATTGCAAGATGCCGAGGAAGAAGTGCAGAGGGAGGAAGGAGGAGAGATCTCCTTTCATGCGTTAAAAGGCAACTCGATGGGGACAGATAATCAAAGTTAGGGGTTAGGTGGGAAAAAGAAAGCTAATGGTGTTGATCGATAATGGAAGCACCCATAGCTTCCTTAGCAAAGCAACTGCTGCAGACCTAAAGTGGCCTTTGATAGCAACAACTCCTTTGTCTGTTACTGTAGCTAATGGCAGTCGAATGTTCAGTCACTACAAATGTGTGGGATTCACATGGATTATGCAAGGGCAAGAATTTGTGGCAGATCTCAGAATTCTAGAATTGGGGGGGGGGGGGGTGTTCTTGGTGTAAACTAGATGAGGACAGTGAGTCCCCTTACATTTGACTTCAATAAATTGGAAGTCACAATAGAAATTGAAGGAAAGAAGTTGACCTTAATGGGCAGCCTAGAGCAAGGAGAATGCAAGCTCATTGACAGAAAAAGGCTGCAGAAGATGATGGGAAAGAAATAGGGGCAAATAGCATAGCTCTATTCTATAAGAGTTGTAGAATCGGAAGATAACAATCAGCCCAAGGAAGGAGCACCACTTACAGACTCATTGAAGATACAAATCGCAAAGAAAGTACAAAATCTGGATAGCTTACATTCAATTTTGGTAGAGTTTAAGGATCTATTTGCAGAAACCAATTCCTTGCCTCCCCAAAGACCCTTGGACCATGCAATCCACCTCAAACCTAATTCTATCCCTATTAACATTCGGCTATATAGGTATCCCCCTATCCAGAAAACAGAAATTGAGAAACAAGTAAAAACCATGTTAGACTCAGCCATCATCCAGCCAAGTCAAACTTCCTATGCTTCTCTAATTCTCCTTGTCAAGAAAAAGGATAGAACTTTGAGGTTTTGCATAGACTATAAACAACTCAATTCTAATACAATAAAGAATAAGTTTCCCATACCTTTGATTGATGACTTATTGGATGAGTTGTTTAGTGCAAAAATATTCTCTAAACTAGATCTTAGGTCTGGTTACCACCAAATTTGAATGACACCATCGGACATACCTAAAACTAGGGGTGTGCACGGTGCGGTTTGGCCGATCTGAACTATTTTCAGCAAGCCAAACCGCTAGTACGATTTTCTGATCAAACCAGACCGCGGTCTAGTTTGGGTGCGGCCAAACCGCACCGCATTTGCGGTTTGGTTTGGTGCGGTTTACCGCGGTTTGAAAATAACTATTGACAACATATAATATATTATAAAAATACTAGAAAGAATAATTATATATTATTATAAACTATTATAATCTGTTGGCAATTATAATAGTTATATATTATTATTAACTTATTATATATTATTATAAAAATATAAGGTGATTTTTATAATAATAAGGATTGTAGGGGCTGTTGGGGTGATTTTATAATAATATATTTTTTATATTTTTTTTTTATATTTCCTTGAGCGGTTTGGTTTAAAACCAAACCGCCAACCATACAAACCGCAAACCGTGCGGTTTGTACAACCACCAAACCGTTTTGGACCACACAAAAAAAAAAATCGACTGGTTCGGTTTAGTTTGGTTTGGTTTGGCCGATTTCCACGGTGCACCGGTTTTTTTGAACACCCCTACCTAAAATAGCTTTTAGAACTCATCAAGGCCTCTATGAATTCATTATTATGCCATTTGGCTTAACCAACGCCCCTGCCACCTTTCAAGCATTGATGAACCAAATTTTCTTACCACATTTGAGGAAGTTCATCCTAGTTTTTTTTTTATGACATTCTCATTTATAGTTCCACCTTTGACCAGCACCTATCACATCTTCGGACCGCATTTGAGATCCTTAAATCTCATCAATTGTTTGTTAAGCTTTCCAAATGTACTTTTGCTGCTAAGGAAGTTGAGTATTTGGGTCATATTATCTGTGGTGAAGGGGTGAGGACAAATCCTAAGAAAGTGAAAGCTATGTGCGAGTGGCCTAGACCTAAAACAGTAAAGGAGTTGAGAGGATTTTTGGACTTGACTAGTTATTACAAAAAATTTGTGCAGCACTACGGAATGATCAACAAACCACTCACTGAGCTGCTCAAGAAGGAAGGCTTTCAGTGGAATCCGAAGGCCAAAGCAGCCTTCATTGCCCTCAAGAAGGCTATGCCTATGGCCCCGGTCCTTGCTTTGCCAGATTTTTCTAAGCCTTTTACAGTGGAGACTGATGTGTTTGACTCAGGAATTGGGGTTGTCTTGGTACAGCAAGGGCAACCATTGGCCTTTATAAGCCGAGCCCTTTCTCAAAAACACTTGGGCTTAAGTGTTTATGACAAAGAACTTTTGGCGGTGTTAAAAGCTATTGATAAGTGGCGTCATTACTTAGAAGGCAGTCCATTTGTGATCAAAACGGACCACGAAAGCTTGCATTTTTTAGCGCAACAAAAGTTGCGCATGCATCTCCAGCGAAAGGGAGTTTCAAAACTCATGGGCCTGGATTTTACTATTCAGTACAGAAGGGATAAGGAAAATGTAGTGACCGATGCCATTTCTAGACAAGATGAGAATGCAGTTTACCAATCTATTGTAGCTATAGTGCCGGAGTGGATGACAAATTTGGCAGAAAGCTATGGAAAAATGGAGTTGCTCAAGGAAATATTGGCACAGCTGGTAGTTAATCCTACTGCAGTCCCTAATTATACCTTGGCGAATGGATTGATGAGGTACAAAGGATGGTTGGTGGTAGGAGATGACACTATCCTAAAAGATAAGATTCTTAAAGCCCTGCACTACTCCCCAATAGGCAACCATTCAAGAATTAGTGCCACTTATCAAAAAGTAAAGCAACTCTTCTTTTGGCCGAAACAGAAAATGGAGGTAGTGAAGTTTGTGATGTCATGTACAGTATGCCAGCAATGTAAACACGAACAGGTGCCCTATCCCTATCTACTACAACCTCTAGCCATACCACAACAAACATGGGACAGCATTTTGATGGACTTTGTAAAAGGACTCCCTAAATCAAAAGGTAAGAATGTTGTTATGGTGATAGTCGATCAATTCATGAAGTTTGGGCACTTCCTCAGCTTATCTCATCCATTTACAGCTTGAGAAGTGGCCAGAACATTTTTGGACAGGGTGGCCAGCTTCCATGGGATCCCTAACACCATTATATCGGATAGAGATAAGGTTTTCACAAGTTCATTTTGGCAGGAGTTATTCAAGAAGCTGGGAGTGGGATTATGTATGTCAACAGCCTACCATCCTCAAATGAATGGCCAGTGCAGTATTTGAGGTGTATGTGCTTCAACCACCCCAAGAGTTGGAATAAATGGCTACCATTAGCACAATGGTGGTATAATTCCACTTATCACAATGCCATCAAAAGAAGTCCCTTCGAAGCTATGTTTGGATATAAACCCCCATTACTGCCTACTCTATCAGAATCGCAACCTACTATGGCTGATGTAGAGCAATACTTCCAACAGAGACAACAACTGTTAGGGGTCCTAAAAAGGGAACTAGCTACTGCCCGCAATAGAATGAAGCGGACAGTGGACAAATGACGCAATGAGAGGACTTTTGAGGAAGGAGATCGGGTCTATCTCAAGGTAAGGAGGTTTTTACAGCAACCCTATGTTAGTGTAGGTGCTCTAGACCCAATCAGATTGGGCATGTTGTACACTGACAATTGTAATCATGTTATTATTTGAATAAAGAGTTATTCAAATTCACAAGAAGTCATTCTATTAGTTTCTTGTTATTATTGTAATAACCGAATGAAACTAGATAGAAGTCCATATGATGTATACTGTGAATAATCTATAAAGATGTGAGATGATGCATCACAGTTTATAGACATCATTAAACGTCCCAAGTCGTAGCAATGTCAAGAATGGACATTGACAATTGCGGTAAGACTTGTATGTGCTATGTTTTTGCTATGTGATAGCAATGGCGGTCTCACACCCATAGGCATGGGGATGCCTAGACAAGTACATAGGTGACTAATGTTGGAGAACGTGTCACTGGACATGACTCGCCATTAGAATCCATTTTGGTTATATGTTGATGAAATTCTCATACGAGATGGGTGTAACTAATCCTTGGACCTGAGGTTGTCACGGTCATCTCATAAGAAGACTGGTATGCTTTGACATCGTTTCGATGGGCCTAGACAAAGGCTGCACATGGGCGATCGTTGGGTATATCATGAGGCTTATGGAGATGGGTGCATAGCCAAGATGGGACTCGTCTATCCCTTGATAGAGGATGATGTATCTAAGGCGCCTTCGGTGGATATTCACTTTAAATCCATGGCCATGGTGAAAGAAATCAATAAGGAGTTATTGATTCACTTTCTATTAAGTGAAGATATCCGAAAGACCGAAGAAAACTCATGTGATCATTATCAAGCAACACATCGCCATACTTGAGATCACATAAGATGCATTGACGAGAGGATCGTATTACACGGTAACCATGCTCGTGAAAGGTTATTTGCGGATTATGAATCCTTCTGAATAATTGGGTAGGCATGACGCCTTGCTAGAGGCCAATCTTGTCTTATGTGTTCGTACCTACACATTGCCAACATATTCGGAAGCCTAATGAGTCATACGCAATAGGCACGGTCCTTGGCTTAAACCAGGAGAGTGGACGTATGGTTAAGTGGGACACTTCGGCAAGAAGTTGTGCCGTCGTAGGTTCTCACGGGAAAAGAACCAATAGACATAATGACGTCGATATGACGAGGAGTCGTCATAATGGAAAGAGTTTCCTAAAAATGGCATTTGATTAAATTAGGAAGGAGTTTCTAATTTAATGATTTTCTATTTGTTGGAGTGGCAAATAGGAAATAAAATATTTTTGGGCTTAAGTTAATATTTGGACTAAATTAGATTTGGGCCAAATATTAAATTAAATATTATATTTGGACTAAATTGGATTTGGGCCAAATATTAAAATAAATATTATATTTGGACTAAATTAGATTTGGGCCAAATATTAAATATTATATTTGGACCAAATTAGATTTGGGCCAAATATTAAATAAAATATATTTGGGCTTGAATTAGATTTGGGCCATAATATTTTATTTAACCTATAAAAGGATTGGGCCATTTAATTATATTTCTAGTTGGACTAGAATAAGCCCACTTATGATTCTAATTAAATTAGAATTAATGGGCTAGCCCAATCCATTAGGGTTTTAGAAACCCTAGGATATTTCATTATAAATATCCTTTTATAGGTTGCCCATAATGGTGGTGATTTTTGGTGTCGTTTTTCAAGAGTTGAAAAACGCATTGCCGTTCACTCTTCCCCGTTTCTTTTGGCATCGATTTGAAACGTGGGTGTTCTTTTACCGTCCATACACAAGCCGCGCAAAGGAGAAGGAGCTAGCACTCCTATTCCGCTCTCCTTGCCAACGGACGCGTGCCGCGTATCACGAGTTAGAGGCCGGACGCTTGGACGGCTCGAATCCGCGAACGACTCGATAATCTAAAAGTTAGATTTATTTATTTGTTTGTGAATGATTTGATTTCGACGTTGATCCAATCGCCGGGATCAGGGTAAGGTTCAAAATTTTTGAACTACGCTGCTTGCCCCGTAGCGATCTTGCTTTACTTTCACCCTATACATCCTTACCAGTCTCAAAACTAAGTCCAAAGTATTTTTGACCATATCTAATTGAGGCTAAGGTGGGTCCAGTGGCATATAGGTTGCAGCTATCAGAGGGAGTGAATCAACATCCTGTATTTCATGTATCCTTGCTAAAAAGAGCAAAAGGAGTAGTTGTGTCTGCTGGATAGGACCTACCATCTTCTACAGAAGAGGAAGAAGAGATAATTGAACCATGAGCAGTGCTAGAGAAACGGGTACAATACCAAGGGCAGCTACCCTTAGTTCAAGTGAGGGTGCAGTGGTCTCATTTACCACCGGACAACACCACATGGGAGTATCTCCCAGATCTACTGAAGCAGTTTCCTTGAGCTTTCGACCTTCTTTAACATTCTTGGGACAAGAATGATTTGAAGAGGCAGGGATTGTCACGACCCTAGTGGAGTAGTATGTAATATTGTAAAATGTAGGGTTTAATGGGAAAATAAAAGAGCTAACAATATGCTGTAAATGGTTAAACCGTTGGCTAGTTAGAGTTGTTAAGATAGCTAGAGGTCTTATAAAGCATGGACCTACGGCACACTTGAGGGTATCTTGGAAGTTAATAAACAGTTATCTCTCTTTCTTGATTCTCTCTTTCTCTCTTCTATCTATTGTTCTCTTTCTTTCTATCATTTCTTAAGTCCTATTCTACCGAATTGCAAGCCCTAATCCCAGGGCTTGACATCAAAGAGTTGTTCCTTTAAAGGATTAAGGTTCCAAATAGTAATAACGCCCGCTGCATAGTTAATGGAGTCCCTTTTCCCTCCTAAAACCAGTCCATACTCCATGCCGTATGGTTTCAGTTAAAGCGGTAGATTTACAAAATTATTCCTAACCACTGCCTTTGGGGTTTGGGGCTAGGTCCTCGCATTTCCATGTAAGCATAACTTAAAAACCACAGTTCATGAAAGGACAATTCTTCTCATGTTTGGAAGTAGAGGATTCGAGCTGTGGATATTTCCACGACTTCTATTCTCTCCCCAGGCACTGACGTTGGCATCCATTATTAAATTCGAAATCTTTATCCAACTCCATTGCCATTGTTGACAGTGTCTGTAGAGAGCTGATTTTTCTCTTATAAATTCTCAGCTTCAAAGAGTGGCAACCGTTTACTTTTCTTTTAAAGCAAATTTGAACTGATAATGAGATTAGAACAACGGTAAGATTGCTCTTATTTAATTGTGATTTGAGATTATAGATTAAGTCATAACTTCTTTGTTGTTTGCTTATATATTAGAACATATCTGGGTGCGCGGGTATGAATTCCTGTATACCTGGTAGTGCCATCAAAGATAGAAGGAGGTTCGGACGTAGAGTCGAAAACCGGGGGACGAGATCCTCCGAAGCAGCTGAAATTTCGGAAATACAACAATCAAATCAATATCATCATCCAAAAACGCTACTGAAACCCTGAATCATGGCACATTCGCATATCAAATCATGACTCGCGCGTATACATAGATATACAAATATAGAGAAGCAGAGAAGAAAGAGGAAGGGACAAGTCTTCTTAGCTTACGCGGAAGCCATAATCGTGCGTGAGGAAGCGGGAACAGGATTAGGTGGAGATCCTGACCAAACGCTGAAAGGAAGAACTCATGGTACGTGGCGTCGCAGCGCCTCCACATCCTCCGTTTCAACGTATAAAGTAGATGAGAAATTATATTTGCGGCCGTGGTTTTTTATTTTTTTGGCTCCCCACAACCACCTCTTTTTTTCTTTTTTTTTATTGAACGGTAAAAATTAAGAGTTATGTTATTTGTACATAATAACTTTTACAGATTAATTTATAGGAGGAAGAAATTGACCATTTTACCCCTATATGAATTTAATTAGAGAAATGTTATTTGTACAGAAACTGTTTTACAGAATAGGTTACAGGGGATATATCGCGATATATTCAATATGAGTTGGATCAATTTATCACGAGAAATTAAAAATTGCAAACAGAAGCAGAAGAAGCTCGGCGGCCCTAATTTCTTCCCTAATTTATCTGCTCTACCCTAATTTCTTCCTACCACCGGCGAAATAGAAGGCGGGAGAAGCTCGGCCAAACCATCCTTCTTTGCTGCTCTACTCTTCCAACCATCGTTATTCCTTCTTTGCTGCTATGCTCCTTCAGCCTGTCTGCTCTTCAAGCATTTCCTGGAAAAGTTCCCTTAGAAAATGACTGGAGTTTTTGCCAACTGGTATAATGAACCAAGCTTGTGCTTGTTCCTTCATTTTCCTATTGATTAGTTGAGGTCAAATGAATGATCTATGAGAGCAGAGGAATAAAAGCATTGAATTAATTGGAAATGAAAATCTTAGAATGATCTGATGGCACTTGCAGGCAGATGCTAGCATTATACTTAACTGATTTTCAGCATTATAAGTTTGATTTCCTGATTGCATTAAACCTTAGAATGTTCCACCATTGTGAGCACGGTGTTCGGAGAGGGACGAGCGGGTGGCCAGAGGGTGGGGCTGACGGTGTCGTAAAACGGAGACGCGGATGGGGGGCGATAGTGTCTCTGAGAGGGAGAGCGAGAGGGAGACGCGGGGGGGGGGGGGAGAGAGATGATTTTGGGTCATTTGGGTTTATCACAGAGATGATTTTGGGTCATTTGGGTTTATCACAGAGGCAAAATGGTCATTTCATTATTTCTGTAAACTATCCTGTATGAGTGCTTCTGTACAAATAGCACAACTCATTTAATTATTTTGCCCTTATGTAAAATTTCTCTCTCCCCCCAAAATCTGCCGAACGCCAAATATAGCTTGATATCTCTTCCTCTTTCAGTTTTTCAAGAAGGCCTCTCACTGATCAACACATTTAGCAGTTTTAACTTTTAAATTGCATTATTTTACAGCCTGCATCATTCTAAGAAAATGAATGTGGAAGAAGATTCTGGAGACAAGAAAGCCATGATTTTTTTTGTTAGTTTGTGAAGAAAATGCCAGAAAATTTGAAAGAAAATCCAAGATAGGAGAAGATAAATTTGGAAAGAATTTTCTGTGATAAAAAAGATTTTCCTTTTGTCCTTTCTCTTTCTCTCATTTCTCTAGTTGGAAATCAAACAAAAGCCGAACCAAAAATCCATAATCTTCTCCTCAGGCCAATCTACACAAAACAAAATATAATCACTTTGAATAACTAATTTCTGCATTGAAGCAGAGAAAGAACTAGAGAGAGAACTTGAAGAAGTTTGAATTCTATATTGATAGTTAGGTTTTATACAAGAAAATCAGATGAAATAAAGAGCGAACACAGTACAAAAAAAAGGGAAAAAAAAACCTAGAAAAACCAAACCCAAACCCAAATGAATCTCAAATTAGCTTTGCCTCAACTTGCCAAAGTCTCACATTCCAGAGATAGAAACAGGGTTCTTCAAGAACAAAGAGAGAGAGAGAGAGAGAGAGAGAAACTTCCAAACCCAAAGCTAGCCACTAGAGCAATAGCCAAAGCTGGAGGCAGAGGTAGAAGAAACAGAAGTGGCCACTAGAGCAATGGCTTCTTAAGACGGAGACAATCTTGAAGAGGAAGCCGTCGACGAACCAAAGCTGGAAACTGAGTTTCTTCCACCGGAGGCCGGAGCTTTTGAACCACCACTGCGACGAGCCCTTCTTCCCCAGTCGCTTGAAGATGAACGATCCCAACTTCTTCTCCATTCTTCTCTCTCTCTCTTTTCATTTAGATGAGATTCACTTTTAAATATATCGCGATAAATTGCTTTACTTTACACTTGAGATATTGCTAATTTATCGCGATATCTCGTCCCTGTAAGCATTCTGTAAAAATGCTTTTGTACAAATAGCACAACTCAAAAATTAAATAGATCAAAAGTGAATGTAAAAAGTACTTTGGGTATGCTAAGGAGAAACATACAAAGAAGGCAAGATTAAGGGCCTAAGGCATAAGAATTCAAATGAACTAAAATTTAAGGATACAAAGTGTAAATGGCTTTGTATATATGAGTTTTAATCATGAAGATAATCCTCAGAATACACAACCTTAGGCCTTTAAAAATTATGCGATTCCAAGTGGTCCATAAATGATAAGTAGAATCTGCTAAAGCAATTTTCTTAGCTTTACTTAGCCAAAAGGATCCCCTAACTTCCTTTTTAATCCATTTTAGTGCACTAGAGATAGTGGACATAGCACGAGAGATACCCAGCCAGCTCCTAATGTTGGACCAAACAGCAGCACTAATCAGGCATTGAAAAAACAAGTGATTGGCTAACTCCTTTGCTGCCCCGCAAAAGTTGCATGATCTATCAATGCCAAGGAAGAGAACCTTGTCCTTGGTGCAAAACTTGCCTTTAATGCTGAGGCAAAGAATGAAGGAGTGCTTCAATGTGTAGTAAAGGGCCTAAACAACTGAAGCCCAAATGGCCTTAGACACCTTAGGCCAAAAGTAATCATAGGCCTTGGAGGGTTTAATTCGGCCCTGCATGGCCCAACTAGATAACAGCCTAATAACCCCTAGAACAAAGCCCTCTGATTGGGAGATGTGCTTTCTGATAGCAACCAACCTTTTAATAAGAGTGAAATCATCCCTCCTAAGACTCCATTCCCAGATAGAAGAGCCACGCACGTAGAAATGATGAACCCATTGCACCCAAAAGGAATCTTTCTTATTGTGGATATTCTAGAGGACTTTAGAAAGCAAAGCAATATTCCACGCTTTAAGATCTTTGAACCCCAACCCTCCATTAGCCCTCGACAAACATACATCCTTCCAAGCCATGAGGGGGGATTTAGATTTCCAAAAGAAAACCCTACAAAGGCGGGTGATGTGATCAATGACAGTAGTCAGGGCAAGAAACATCGAAAGCCAAAAACAATCCACGCCCTACAAGACAAATCGGATAAGCTCAGCTCTCATAGGAAAAGACAGAGAAGCAGTCAGCCAGGCAACGATAAGGCCATAAATTCTATCAATGAGGGGAGCAAAATGGGCAACTTTAAGCTTTACAGCTGTAAATGGAATACCAAGATAGCGAAAGGGCAAGGAGCCAAGAAGAAAATTCACCAAACCCTAAATATCAGCAAGCTGTTGGCCAAATATCCCAGTACTGAATAAGGTAGACTTCAAACCATTAGCCCTTAGACCGAAAACTGCACCAAACTGGGAGAGGTTATCCATGGCGATCTTAATCGAGGTGAAGTCACCTCTAGTGAATAGCATCAAGTCGTCAACAATGGCAAAATGAGAAATAGCAAGGCCCCCACACTTCGAGTGAAAATTGAAGTGTGGATACTCATTTTTAATATGCCTAAAATACTTAAAATACCCTCAACCACTTCTTAATATGCCTAAAATACCCTCAAATGAAAACTCATTTTTGCCATCCATTCAACTCTTCAATACTCAATCACCCACTATTGCGCAACCATTTTCTCCTCACCATAGCAGTCAGCTCTATAACTCATTCCCTATTCTTTCATGTCGGAGTTGAGTAATGGATAATTATTACACTCAAATGTTGACAACATGGGCGGAGTTTGATGAGAAAGAGAACAACTACTTAGAAGAACAACACAAATCGATCGAAGATGGACTCCTAATGAGTACGCAAGTTTTAATACCTTTGAACCCGAGAGTTTAGGAGATTTTTATCTCCTGAACAAATCTCCCAAACTCTCGAGTTCAGAGGACTCCAAGTTCCCTGAACCCAAGCATTGCTCGAACCCCACCAGAATTTTTTTTTAATTCTATTTTATTAGCTTGTTTTTCTTTTATATTAGGATAATTGTGAGAATGAAATCACTTTAGCACTTGAGCAGTCATTTGATACTATTCAACCATTTACTACTAATGAGGTATGAAATATCCTTATTAAACTTTAATTTAATTATCATTTTAACATGAGACAAGACATATCAAGTCTTTTTTTTTTTTATCAATATTTTAGTAGTAGAGAAGAACTTATTGGATTAGCTAAGAAAATTGGGAAAGAAAATGAAATTATTATTGTGATAAAGAGTTCTAAATGTGGGAGTCCTGGGAGGAAATCTAGAGTTCGTCTTGCTTGTGAACGGAGTGGAGAGTATAGACCATCAAAAAAGGGAGAAGAAGTAATAAGAAAATTAAAACGTAAATCCATAGGTTCAAAAAAATGTTGTAGTCCATTTGAGTTACTTGATGTGAAATTTTTAAATAAGCAGTGGAAGTTGAAGGTTGTACGTGGACTGCACAATCATGTACTAATAATTCAACTTAAGGGTCATTCATATGCGGGGTGACTTACAGAAAAAGATAAAGAAATATTGAAAACAATGTCTAAAAATCTTTTGAAGCCTAGAAATATTTTGATAACCTTAAAGGCAGAGGATGAGAAAATGTTATTACTATCAAAACTATATATAATGCATGCTAAAGATACAGACTTATACAGAAAAGTGGTCGATCACAAATGCAATAGTTGATGAAGAAATTGGGGGAATGTAATTATGTGGAGTGGCATAGAAGTGATGGATCAACAAATTGTATTCCAGATTTATTTTGGCCTCATCCGATGGCTATAGAGTTATTAAAAGTCTTCCCATATATGTTAATAATGAACTGTATGTACAAAACTAACAGGTATAGGTATCCACTACTTGAGATCATTGGTGTGACATCGACTGAGTTAACTTTTCCTATTACATTTGCATTCATGGATCATGAATATAAGGATAACTACACATGGGCAATGGAGAGATTAAAGAGTCTGATGGGACCTAATATATTTCAGGAGTAGTTGTCACCGATAGAGAATTAGCATTGATTAATGCAATACATAAAGTGTTTTCAATCACAACCACCTTATTGTGTAGGTGACATGTATCAAAAAATATGCTTGCCAACTATAAGAAGATATTTGATAGAAATGAGATATGGGAGAAGTATATGTTAGGTTGGAACTTTCTTATTTTTACCTCGACTGAGAATGAGTATGAACGTTAACTTCATGACTTAATAGTTGAGTACCATACATATGAGGATGCACTTAATTATATGAGAAAGACATGGTGGAATAATTATAAGAAAAAAATTGTTGTAGCGTAAACAAATAGAATAATGTATTTTGACAATGTTACTACTAACAAATATTCTTTATGAAACTCAAATATCGTATATCTTTACTTATTTTTATTGTAATATTTTCAATCAATCTAATATATCAATATATTTTTGTTCAATGGCTAAAAGTATGCATGCAAAACTAAAGAGACATATTGGATCATCTCAATGTGATTTTGAGTCATCATGAACAATTATCAACTCTCTTATTGAGTTGTAACATACAAAGATCAAAGGATCTTTTGAGAAGAGCTTAACGTTGGTGCAATATAATTTCAAACCATAAATTTTTAAAGAACTGCAATGTATTATATCTAGAAATGTAATGAATATGGTGCTAAAGCAAACGCAATTAGATCAGAAAATTGGGGTAGATAAGGTTGCATATGAATATGTGATTAGAAGCACACATGGTTTGCTTTGTACACATGAAATTGTAGAGTTCATAATGCAAGAACGAGCAATTCCTTTGTTAGATGTGCATTCTCATTGAACAAAGTTACATTTGGTGCAAACTGTTTCTGATGATGTATCATCCTTACTTACCATTGATCCAAAGATAGAAAGCATATATCACACGTTTTAGTCAGAACTAGAAACAAGTAAATTAGTATTGAAATAGAAGTTAAGAGAATTAGTCAATCCAGCTACGACTTCATTGATGCTGTCAGGCTGAGAGTTCAAACAAAAGGTATAAACCATCATCAAAGAAGAACTTCAGGTTGATATATCCACCAGATGTGATCCATCGTACTTTGAAATAATGCAAACTAGTTATGACAGTACATCCCCAACAACACATAACTCAGTTAAGATACCGAATGAAGGTAAACTTTCAATTTGTCGTACTAATGTCAAACATAAATTGCTAGGTTATGATGTTTATTTTCCACCAAATATACAATATTTTATACACAATGTTATTAGTGTGGAGTCGGATGGACATTGCGGGTTCCATATTATTATTGAGTTACTTGGTATGAACGAGTACAATTGGGAGGGTATTCGTCTGAATCTAATTGAAGAGTTACATACTTTTCGTGTTGAGTATAAAGAGTTATACAGATCTGCTATGCGTGTAAAAAAGTTAATGCACATTATTTTGCTTTAACTGCGTTGCACCTTGTCAACACTAAATGACTTTACTTGACATGGACTATTTGATTGCTTCAAAATATAATTTTGTCTTGGTCAATTTGTCTTGAATTTAGTGTCTTGCATATCTTTCACTAAAATCGGTCCTCCAAGAGAAAAATTCCTCAAATCATAATCTTTATTTAATAAAAAAATATTAATTAATTACATAATTTATAATATCTCATCCCAATTATTCTTAGTGAAGATTTACGTTTAACTAATAACTACCACAATTTGTCTTGAATTTGATGCCCTATAAATAATATGAAAGCCTGTTAATGTATGCAAAACTCACAATTTTAAGAATCAAAACTAGTATGGTGGCCTGGTGATATACAACGAGATTCACAATTCACTAAAAACTTAAGACCCACAATTCTATGTACTTCCTTAGTGCATGTGATTTGTAAATTATTTCATATATTTAGTGAGTTTATCTCATGTAAACCTGAAATGTAATACTTATAGGTTAAAGGTAAACAAATAACAAAACCCACATAACACACATAAAAGCATCACAGAACACAATGTCTCTGCACTAGTAAAAATAAGCTGGACAGGCAAGCTGACCAAAATCTTTCATAAAACAAGAAATTAAATAAATCCACACATATCAGAGTTTAATACAAAGAGATATTGACAATAGGAATCGAGCCCTCTTATTTAACCCATGGCTCTACTAGTTCCTAAAGTACAATGGTGATATAAGGGGAGCCAAGCTAACTCTTTATTCCACTCAAAGCTCCAACTTCTAAACAGGCGTTGATGCTCACTGCTGGCCCTGCAAATGAAGTGAAGATATAGATTGCAGCGTTATAGATTATGTATGTTAAAATTAAATCCAACTGCCTCTGCAATTTCATTAGGGGAAATGAAGAATTACCACATATAGGCTCCTCATGAGCTTAAGAAGCACTTCTGGATCATATTTTGTCTGCTTGTAACCGTCGATCTTGTTCAACTCCTGTGCAAGGACCCAAGAAGACGGAAATTTGTCATTTTAAGGCAATAATTTCATTCCATTGATCAAGACAATGCACCAAAAAGCAACCAATCCACTAAGGCTAGGATGGTAAAGGGTTGCGCACTGGGCAACCCTATCTCAACTCCCCCCGATCAAGCTTACGTAAATAGGTTCAAGCTATACATGTCAGGGTTAGTACCTAACACTAATAAGAGACTCAACATTGCAACAAATTATAATCTTACATGTTATGGTTTTATTAATAAAAATACAACACGTCAAGCCTTAATCATACTCTGTAAGATCTGCTATATCGATTTTACCTCGCCAATCATATTTATTTATGACCATATCTTCTGTATGCCCTTTATAATCCATGTTACACCTAAGAGCTTCCTACAATTTGTTTTTATTTTCCTCTACCTCTTTTCTACAAACTTATTCCATTAGCTCCACTCTCTTGACTTCTTGAGCTCAGTTCAAGGAAAGACGTATGATATTTAAATCCAGAACTCACATAAAGTTTTACTAAAATCCCATATCCTCTCTTACCCATATCACTGGAATACTTGCCCTCCTAAGGTTTGAGTCAGGAAGGACCCACGTCCTTGGGTCAAATTGCTATGCTCCTAGCCGAGCCTTGTGCATTCCAGGTTTTTGCAACTTTAAGATTAGCACAAGTAAACTACAAAGAAATATGTTCTAGCAATCTCTACACACAACACTGATGGAGATTCAAGATGAAAGACAATGCAATTTATTTTCAAGTAGGAAGATTTTGTATCTTTGCTAAGATGGATATAGTTCATTAACTCACTTCAATCCATGATGCTAGCTTAGGTCGTCCTGCTGTGATGTCATACTTCCATACATCTTGTAAGACAAGTTGAAACCTTTCAATGAATGGGGCATAGGCAATGTCCACCTGTACACAATGAATGGGAAACCAAAAACAGATATTGAAAAGTTTGTATGTGAACACATGGTTTAAAGTTTTCAAACCAGTTTAACACTTCACAAAGTGCACCAAGTTCCACAAAATGCAGCATTAAGGAAACAGAAAATAGATGAGACAAACCAGACTAAATTGGCCAAGGAAGAAAGGTCCATCATCATATTTGTGAAGAGCATTTTCAAGGTAATCAAAAGCACTACCTGATCCAGAAATTACAGAAATCGTTAAGTTTCAGTAAAGGGACAAGTTTACACATGATAATCCACCCCAAACACAGTAAGTTTAAAATCTCACCAACTTCTTTCACTGGATCTCCTTTAAAAGAAGCAAAAACAATTCCATTGAACTTGCCACTGTAGGATAACAATTCTTCAGCAAACTGCCCTTTGCCAGGATCCTATAATATTGGCACATTGTTACTCATCAAAGTTTGAGATCAGGGAGAGGGGGAGGGAAAGCAGGCACAACAGGGAAGGAAGAGGGCGGGGGATTGTACAAAGTACACGTTCACATCTTACATTGGGTAAAAGTGCAGGCCCTTCAAAGTTTTCGTCTAAATATTTAAGTAAATCTAGACTCTCTCCAACGACTTTGTTGTTATGCTCCAGTGATGGCACCTAAAAGGAGGAGGAGGAAAAACTGCATTATTGAATGATAAATGAAGATAATTCTCAATTAGGTAAATGTGCTGAAGGCATTAGCTCCAAATAACCATTGTTGACTTCTTTATGAACGTACAATAGGCATCACACACCAGACAAATTGGTTGTAGATGACATCCTGTAAATATTTCTGACTTGGCCTGATTTTATTTAACATAGCCAAAGGTCAAGATCTAAAAAAGTTGTGGAATAAGACCGTTGCATTTTTTGCTACTATAATGCTACTGTATATCATAGAAATTAACAATACCATATTTAAATTCAATTTTAGAAGTTCTGGCACTAGGGATAAATTTTAATACTTAATAAACTCTGCTATATTTTACAGTTTGGGGGAAGAAAAACCTTATTTTCTGGGTAAACTTTCTCTTTGTACCAAGCAGGCCTGTTTCCAAGGTCAATGGGAACCAATTTGATCTTGTCTTGTAAACCCTGCATCCCAAATATTGAAGAGAATAAGAAATACAAGCAGGGGAAAATAAAATCGCAATACATATAAAGGTTCAAAATTTAAATTAAATTAAATTCGGCACTGTGTAAAATAATATTTTTTTTCACTTCATAACTTGTAAAAATATTAATTCTCTGCACAGTTTGATAAACAAAAGAATCCTGCTAATTGACCAGGAATGTTCAAGAAGTTGGAGATGAAGCAGGATAAGGAATAAAGCCTGATATAGAGTTAGAAAAATATGTATCTACAAAGGGCATTAAGGTGTGAAATTTGACACCTAAAGGTTAGGATACGTAGTGTAACCTGTTCCCTTGGGTTCTTTGACGAATATTTTAATGCCTAAAGTCAATATCAGAAATGTAGGAAAGACCACGAAAAACAAAACCCAAGAATTAAATGGTGAAGAGTAAGTTATTTTAAGGAAAAAAGTACCCGATGAAAGAGATTGAATTGGGGGTGGCAAAGCTAATCTAATGTTGATTCGAGATGACTACTATAATCCAAAACATGACAAATAATGACAAACACTGCATGATAACGAAATTAATATAAAACAACACATAAAGCCTTAATCCCACTAAGTGGGAGAAGCACGTAAAGGTAATGCTAACAAAAAAGAAAAGAAAAAACAATCATGCAAAACATACAACCATGGTCATACAAATTTTATCAGTTATTTGAAGCAACAAATCCAGGAGCATCCCTTATTACCACTACAAATCACAGGTACATCATTCTGCGTGGGGTGGACACAAGGAAGGAACATACCTTATAGTTCCTGGCAATCCAAACTCGTTGTGCAAAGGGGCACACGTAACTGATATACAACCTAGGAAATAAAAAAATAAACACATTCTTAGTTGTGCTAAAAATGCGAAATGATAGATAATCCTAAAAATAAAAATAAAAAACAGTAATAACAACTGCTGCATAGTTAATAGAGTTTTTTTCTTGGCTCCATACGGTTTGACTAAAAGCAGTGGATTTTGTCCTTGCTAAGCTGCACCACCTCCCCCCACCCCAAAACAGAGAAAAAAGAAAAGAGCATTGGATTCACAAAACTGTGCCTAAGCACAGGCTTATGGGCTCACAAAATTACCACGACAACATTTTGATTTCTACGCAACCAAAATTTAAAAGCACAATCCATGCGAGGGCAACACTTATCAGGAATCTGTAGATGGATGGAGAGCTGATTTTGGTGCTCTCTTCTATGTATGTACGTGTAAGTGGCGCATACCTGGTAGTGCCATCAAAGAGAGGAGGAGGTTCGGATGTAGAATCCAAAGCCGGGGGACGAGATTCTTTCACGCAACTGAAATTTCGGAAATAAACAATCAAATCATCGTCCAACAACGCGACTAAAATGTTAGATCGTCACAGATTCACATCACAGATCACCACACACACGCATAATATAAAGAAGGATAGAAAAAGGCGGAAAGGAATTACGCGGAAGCCATGATCGTCGTTCTCAGCGATCCCGAGCAGCAGCAGGAGCAGGTCTAGATAAATTTGTGTAGATTCAGACGCCGCGTTGCTTTTATAGGCGATCCTGGCGCGTCAGCAGTGACGGAAGTGTTGAAAGGAAAGAAGGAAGAATTCAGTGCCTGCCTCATCCTCACCCTCAGCTCCTCACCTCTTGGAACATTCTAGTATTCAGTGCTTTCTCTTTTCCTTTTCTTTTTTTTACTTAAAAAGAGTTTTTATTTATAATTATACACATTTAAATAATATTAATAAATTTTTCTTTTTTTTACTTAAAAAGAGTTTTTATTTATAATTATACACATTTAAATAATATTAATAAATTTATATAGATTCAGACATCAATTTATAATGAGAATTTGTCAATTATGACGAAGTGTTAAAAAAGAAAGAAGAAAAAATTAGTATTCACGCCATTTTCATTCTCAGCTCTTCACGGAATACTCTGATATCTATTTAGTATTTTTTTTATTTTTTATTTAAAAAATAGTTTTTTTATTTATGTTTATACATTATTTAAATAATATTAATAGTTATATATCATTATTTATGAGAATATTTTAAAAGGGTTCCAATGAAATCAAAACAGTTGGTGGGCGTTCAAACCTTCAGCCTTGGCAATGCCAATGAACCTGCCCCTTTTTTCTGCCCCCATTCCTATGAAAATTATCCCACGACTCTCTTCAGGTTTAGAAAGTATTATTTGATTTCCTTAATTTTTTTAAATTTTTCTAAAAATAAATGCTATTATTTTTTAAAATACAAATTTGAAAAGGAATCCAAATTAAATTAGCTAAAACAAATCGATGAGATCAGGTGAGGGAAATGGAAGACGAAAAGGAATCAAAAATCATGCTAGATGTACAATTATTTTATATATTTTGGGCTATATAAAGGGGTATTATGATCAAAATACTCTGCGCCTTACATGCATCTCACGCACCTCTATACGTCTTATGAGGGATCTTTTTATCATTAGTATGCCTCTATATAGTCTAAGGTATACATAAAGATATATCAATAATATTTTTTAATTAAAAAAATGACAAATTATTGAAGTGAAGTGGCTCATAAATCCACCAAAAGAAAATCACTGCTTAGAGCAGGGATTGGGGGGCAATCGCATCAGTAATTATAAACTGTGGCCCCCTACTTGGCCATGGCGTGGGACCAAAGGTGTGGGGTCCAGTCTCGTGCTGTGTTTCACAAAAAGGATGTCCCATCACATGTTATGCCATGTGTCAAAATATTAAAATTACTTATTAACTCATGTTTGATAGTTGAAATTTATTAATAAAATTTTAAATAAAATAAATTTTGATTAGCGGTAAAGTTATTTAATAAATAAATTTTTATTATTCATAATATCAAAATATGGTGATATTTACTTATATAATTGTTGAACAAGAGATAGAGGGAAAATTCTTTTTAAGATAAGATAATTGTGTGATATTAGTCTTTTTCTATTGAAATTTAGATCCCGTTTGATTGGTCATATTTTTTCATTTTTCATAAACAAGAGATAGAGGGAAAATTCTTTTTAAGATAAGATAATTGTGTGATATTAATCTCTTTCTATTGAAACTGTTTGATTGGTCATATTTTTCATGAAGAAGAGATAGAGGGAAAATTCTTTTTAAGATAAGATAATTGTGTGATATTAGTCTCTTTCTATTGAAATTTAGGCCCTGTTTGATTGGTCACATTTTTCATGAAAAATGGCTATTTTCCATGGAAAATGACCATTTTTCATCTAAATTCCAAGTTTTGATGTGTTTGATTACCCAAATTTTTTATAGAAAATTATTTTCATCTTTTGGTCACGTGATGGCTAATTGCCACTTTTGCTGGAAAACAAATTCTTAGATGGGGGTTTGGAAAAACTTTCCATGGAATTGAAAGTAAAAAGGGTGACGGAATGAGGGAGTGAAAGAGCGAGAGAGAGAGAGAGAAACTCACTAAAGAGCAAACCAACTCCATCACATTGGAGGCAGATGATGGTCACTACAAATTAGCTCCCATAATCGCTTATGGTGGTAATTTCAACGGTGGCATATGCGTCAAAGGCAAACGACGACAAGTGGAAAGGTGAATCAGCTACTGGCGGATCTACTACTCTGCTACCGCAAGCAAGAGATATATATATATATATAGAGAGAGAGAGAGAGAGAGAAAGAGAGAGAGAAAGATGGGGGGATGCAAAGAGAAAGGCAGTGGGTTTGGAGGGGGAGAGAGAGAAAGATGGAGGAGGCAAGGAAAAAGAGAAAATGGGTTTGGGATGGGGAAGGCATGGGAAGTGGGATTGGCAGGAGAAAGAGAGAGATAGGGGAAGACAGAGAGGTGAGGAAGTGGGTTTGGGGAGGGAGGCAAATAGGAGACCGTGGGGTTTGGTATAATTTTATGAAAATTAAGTTGTAATTAAATATTAAAAAATAATAAATTATAATAAATTCTTGGTAAAAAATTAAATCAATCAAACACTTTTAATTGATAATTTCTATGCAAATAATTTATAGACAATTTAATTACCTAGAATTTATTTTCTTTTCATGCAAGTTCCATACTTACAATCAAACACACCCTTATAGTAAGATTATATAATAATTAAATTTAAAATTAAATCCTAATTACTAGCTAATTACATTTATTTCAATACTCTTGCTCAAACTAAAGCATATAGATAATATGTACCAAACTTGTTATAACTGAAACCAATACGAGGACTCTAAAGAGATTTAGTAAAGACGTCTACTAGTTGATCAGCTGAATTGACAAAACTAGTGACAATATATCCAAATAAAATATTTTATTTGATGGAATTATAATCAATTTCCATGTTTGGTTCTCTCATGAAAAACAAGATTTGAGGCTATATTCAAGACGGTTTGATTATCACAAATTAAGTTCATTTGCTTCACCTCGCCATATTTTAATTCTTAAAGCAATTGTTCTAGTAATATAAGTTCACATATTGATAAGGCTATAACACGGTAATCTGCTTTGGCACTAGATTTAGTAAGCACATCTTGCTTCTTACTCTTCCAAGATATTAAAACTGCGTTCTTTTACTTTTTAATTTTTAATTTAGAGTTTTGAATTCAAAAAATTAAAAATGCGTTCTGTTTGTCATTTTGAAAAACTATTTCTCAAAACAGAAAATTAGAAAACACGTTCTGTTGAAATTTTGAAAATAATTTTTTAATAATATTTTATTAAATAAATTTAATTATTTAAAAAATTAAAACTATTTAATTTTAAAAAAATAAATAAATTAACTTGAAAAAAAAAGCAAGTACGATCATAATGTGATTATAAATAAGAATCATTAAAATAAAAATTAAAAGCGTGAACTAATATTATATAATGTGATTATAAATGATAATATTGCATCATTAGAAAACGCGTTTATTTTAAAATTTTGAGAAAAAATATTTTATAATATTTTATTTAATAAATTTAATTATTAAATGATAAAATTAACTTTTTTTAATAAAATTTTATGATTAAAATAAAATAATAAATTTAATTAATAAATTACTGACATCGTGATAATTTATATTAAATATTTTTATACTGTGTAATATATTTAATAATATATTATATATTATCTTATATTTTTAATTATAATATAAATATACTATATTTTTAAATATATAATTTTATTTTTAAAATTTAAGGATAAATTTTTTTCTTCCTTCCTTTCTTTTTTTTGAGCCAAAACATAAAAAATAAATTGTGTTTTCCATGTTTTGAATTCAGATATTGTTTTGATTGAAAACAATCAAAACAACGTTTGTTGTTTTGACTTTCTTTTATAAAAAAATTTCTTGTTTCGAAAATGCATTTTTGAAAATGACAAAATAAACGTATTTTCATTATTTTAAAAAAATAAAAATTAAAAATGACTTAAAAATAACAAAGAGAACACAAGCTAACTTGCTATCAATTAGAACATAGTACCCAAAAGTATAGCGTCTATCTAGGAGAGATCATGCCCAATCAACATCAGAATACCCAATCATTTGGGTACGACCCTTATTTTCATATAACAATCCCTGACATGGTGCACATTTGATATATTTGAGAATGTGAACAGCAACATTCTAATGACTATCACATGGAAACTGCAAAAACTAACTAACCACACTAACAGCAAAAGAGATGTTTGGCCAGAGTGATAGTGTGGTAGTTTAGCTTTCCGACAAATTTGCGATATCTATTAAGGCCAAACAATATCTCCCATTATCCTGGTAAGAACTTGATATTCGAGTTCATGGAAGTATCAACTGACCTACAATCAAGCATATTATATTTTCTTTGTGAAATAATTATGTCGCTTTTGGACTGGATCATTTCAATGCCAAGAAAATATTTCAACTTACTCAAAATTTTAGTTCGAAAATAGTTAAAATTCATCTAATCATAATCATTATTCAATAAATAATATTAATTAATTACATAACTTATAATAACTCGTCCCAATTATTCTTAGTGAATATTCACGTTTAACAAATACCTTCCACTTTTAAGCAAAAATATATGGCATTACAAATAATCTACATTCAAAACTACCATCAAGTGAATGCTTTGAGAACAGATTTAAAATTTTTGAGTTAGCAATAATGCTGAAAATAGAAAATTGAAAAGTTTGAACAACTCACTTTAACATTGATATTAGTAATTTTGTACGCCTGCTAGATATTATTGTTAAAATAAAAAATAAGTAATTATAATAATTAATATTACAAAAACAATCTTTATTATGAGAAATATCTTAACTAATAAGACGTAAAAAATAAAAGTTTAAGTATCATTTGATAATTGATGCTATTCACAATTTAGTGAGAATAAAATTATTATTATTATTATTATATTTTAAAGAAAAAAATATTTTTTTATCTCCTCAAACAAATTAATTGCATGTTATACCCATCGTGCCAGTTTTAACACTGTAAACTAATTTTATAAATCTATCCTCTTATTTAAAAATTTAAAAAGAAAATAAAAATAGTCAAATACCAAAATACCCACATCATAAAAAAAGGAGGAATTCATAAGTAACCAAAAACCTGATCACTCTCTCTCTCTCCAAAACCCGATCTCTCTCTTTAAGACTCGACCACCTTCACTATCGTGGGCCTCATTGCCACTATCGTTGACCACTAACCCAATGCTTTCATCATGCATTTGTTGAACAACTCAGTAATATTGGTAGTCATTATGAAATATCTTTTTTTTGGACAATGTGTATGTGACCATTTTTTCAATCTAGCTTTGACCAATGTCCAATGCGTCTGAGGATGCATCGACTGAATTTCTGTCAAATATATATCACACTCTTCTCGAGTGTAGTTGTATGTTACACAATAGAATGCGTCCATCACATCCTTTTATTGTTTAGATCGTCTCTTCAATTTTACTTTAGATGGAATAAGCAAAGGACGTGTGGGACGAAAAGAAAAACATGACTCATCACGTTCGCAATACTTTGATGACGATCAAATACGATGATCAAATCTAATGTTCTACCCTTGTGCTTAGTTTTGATGATGAAAAACATATGTTATTAAATCCCTAAGTCATGAATCAAGGTGGTGGTTTTCAACAAAATCAATTTCAAGTGCATTGTTAAAATGAAAACCAAAAAGATTTATGATTTTCTATTTTAGTTAGAGATTTGCAAAGTCAAGTTTTTAGTCTTAAAAGAATCTCCTAAAATGATTTTCAAATTAGCTTTGAAGTCGTTGGTCAACATAGAGCTAAAATTGTTCTAAGGCAAAAGACCAACTAGAACATGTTTTTGAAAGTGTGTTCATTTTAGAAAGTGTTCATTTTAGAAAACTATCTCCTAGTATTTTGATATCTAATATCTCTTAGTAATGAAATGGTTTTGATGAATGTCTATATAAAAATCAATTTCTATCATGTGGATTATATGAATGAGAAAATGAATTTTTAGTATATAAGTTTTGAAGTAAGATATGAAAACTTATAGAAGAAATATTGAGTATGGTTGAAAGTGTTTTGAAAAACTTGCTTGTTGAGAGTGATTTGTTTCAAAATATACTTTTGATAATCTCAACTTGCTTTAAAGATAATCAAAATGAGTTTTTAAAGAATCGAATGAGGATGTTTTTAAAATTCAAGTTTTTCTAAAGAATAGTCGACTATCAGGATTATTCTGTTGACTATGCTTCAAAATAGTCGACTGTTTTTAATGTTCTGTCGACTATTTAAGCATCTGTCGACTATTTTAGCATCTGTCGACTATCGAGTAAAAATAGTCGACTATGCCTTCTGATCTGTCGACTATTTTTGTTCATAAGTTTCAAAAATTTCTTCATATCTCAACATCTGTCGACTATTGGAATGTGTCTGTCGACTATTGAAATTTCGTGTTATAAAATAGTCGACTATTCGTTTTGTCTGTCGACTATTTCTTGCTTTAGTTGTAAAAATAGTCAACTATATATTTCTTCTGTCGACTATTTCTTTTTGCAGAAAGTTCCAACGGCTATTTTTTCAAATCCCAACGGCTCCAAACGGCTATATTTCTCTTCAACTTCGTGGGACACTTATATATACATGTCATAGATGATCAAGAGAAGGCTAATGGACGGGAATGAATTGAATTGAGCTTACATTTTACACTCGTTTCTATTTACATTCACTGTGCTTCAATTTTCTCTCTTCAAGGCTGTGATCTTAATTTGTTTACATTCATTTAAGCCTTGTATCATTTTTGAGAGACATTGTAACTAAGAGATTCATCTCTTAGATTCTCTCCAACTATATATTTCTTGTTTTCCTAGCTTGTATAACTAGAGGGCCCATTTGAGTGGGAGGTTTTGTAATTCCTAGTCTTGGACTAGAGGACCTACTTGGTTTAAGTAGGGGGTTTTAGTGGATGGTTTGAAAAATCCTTAGTGAGGAGCTAAGGTAGTGGATTAGGCTTGGGTTAAGCCGAACCACTATAAATCATTTGTGTTCTTCTCTTGTGCTTGTGTTCTTTAAATTATCTTTATCTTTCCAAGCATTCCTTAATTCCTCACTTAATTCACATTTGTCATTTTATATGCTTCACGTTTTAAATCATTAAAACTTCAACCTGTATCAAAAAGTTTTCAAGTTTCTACCAAGTTTTTAATTATACCAATTCACCCCCCCTCTTGGTGTGTGCCATAGAACCTACCTGTTCTAACAATTGGTATCAGAGCCTCACTCCCTGTTTCAAGGTTTAACAACCTGAGGAGAGATCCATGGCTCTTAAGGAAGGTTATCCTACTAATGTGGCACCTTATTTTGATGGCTCTTATTATGATTTTTGGAGAAAAAGAATTTGTGTATTCATGACATCCATCGATTGTTATCTGTGGTATATAGTGGAAAAGGGTTTTGTTTTAAAACCAAAGATGGAATGGGATGATCGTGATAAAATGAATTTTTCTTTAAATATTAGAGCTATGCATATTTTACAGCATGCCCTAAGTGATGATATTTATGTTAAAGTTTCTAAATGCTCCAATGCTAAAGATATTCTAAACACTCTTGATTCATTATATCTTTCTAACAAATGTTGTGAGAATGTTGATGAAAGTATACAGATTGAAAATCCTTTGAACCATCAACAAATAGAGGAGAAAGAAAGCTCCCACGTCTCTAGTGATAAAAGCTCAAACGTGTGCTTCATGGTAAATGAAGAAGAGGAGGTAACCTCTACTTCTACTCTTGTTATTGATATTGAAAATGATCATGAATCTAGTTATTTGAATGATAAAAATGATGATCATGATACTTTTTCAAATGAAGAATTGTTAAATGCTTTTAATGATTTACATGCCAACTTTGAAAAACTATGTTTGAAAAACAAAACTCTTCAAGATCAATTAGACTTGTTGTCAAATGAATTGGAAGCTTTAAAATCTAAAAATGAATATTTGCTTGCTTCCAATAATGAACTATCAATGAAAAATGATTTGAATGAAAATCAATTGAAATCTCCTAATGTTCCTTTAAATGAGAAACCTATTTCAAATAGGAAGATTTCAAATTCTTGTGATCATGTTAAAGGTGTTAAAAACTTTCATAATCAAAGAGCAAATTTCAAAAGCTCATCTATACACACCTCTCATGATATTAAATGTTTTCATTGTAACAAGTTAGGCCACATTGTATCTAGTTGCCCTTTTAGGAGGAAATCATCTAGTGGTCCTAAAATGAAATGGATTCCTAAGGGAACTAAAGTATCTAATACTTCCTATATTAAACCCCAAGGATCCAAGTATGTTTTGAAACCTAAAAATGATCATTTTAAGAGGAATGTGCATAAGGATAAAAGGAAAATGAATTTCAAACGAAAACCCTTTGCTACACATCCTAGTCATTGGTATCATTTTGAACATAAAGGTTTCATAACAAAACATCCACATAAGCTAAAACAAGTTTGGGTTCCTAAGGAGGAGCTCTATGCTAACATGGGTGAACCCAAGGTGGTTTGGGCACCAAAAGCTTGTGGATAGTGTTTATGTAGGTTGCTTGACATCCAAATGAACTTTAAAGAGAAATCTTTATGGATGGATCAAGCATGAAGGAATGAGGAAGTGGACAAGAAGATCACTCCTCATTTTGCCAACCAAGTGTAAGAAAGATTTTATTAATCAAAATCTTTGTGGTATGCTTCTATCCCTTAACTCCCTATGCTTATTAGTTTTTGATAAAAATGAATGATATGCTTGCACTCTATTATGTTTTGATATGTGCATTGAGTGAGGGAAGAACGAAGTTTGTTGATATATGCTAGAAATACCTTCTTGATAAATGCTCCTATGCATAACCTAGCTAGCATAAGTCAATTATGTGATAAAGATATAAAGTATGCTTTAATGATAATTCATGTGAAAATATCTTGTCACAAATAAAATGAAGATCATAGAAAATAGGATAGAATTTGTGCATAGACTTATTCTTGTCTAGTATAAGAGAAATGCCCAGTATAATCCATATCTCAAATATTTACCTATGGCATAATAGACTAAATCATGCAAATATGAATATGCTTCTATAATCTATCCAAACATGATCTTGTTGAGAAATTGCCTAAAGCTTAAATATGAAAAATATTTGTGAGGCATCCATGAAAGGCTAACAAATAAGTATATCATTTAAGCCTTCAAAATTTGGCTATGTCATAAAAGACTAGGTCATGTGAGCATGAATGTTATGACTATCTATCCAACGTGATTTTGTTGAGAGATTGTCTAAGAACAAATATGAAAGAAACCACATTTGTGGTGCATGAATGAAAGGCAAATAAATAAGTTTATGCTTAAAAATGAGGGTTCAACCCTTAGGCCTCTAAGTTTACTTCATTTAGATATTTGTGGTCCTATGAGAACTCTAAACTTAGGTGAAAAATAATATGTGCTAGTTATTATGAATGATTACTCTAGGTGCACTTAATAATATTTTATATATCTAAGAGTGAAACATTTAACCCATTTGAAATATTTTCAAAAGATAAAAGTATGTGTATTTCAAAAATCAGAAAGTGAACATGGGGATATTTTGAAATGAACAATTCAAGCACTATTGTGAAGAAAAATAATATTGGTCATAATTTTTTTTTAGTGCTAGAACAAAATGAGGCAGTTGAAAAGAAAGATAGATCTTTATAAAAAATGGCTAGAATTGTGCTATGTGACAAAATTCCTTTTTAGTCTAAGCCATTAACACCTTAAGCCATTAACACCTCATGCTACATGTTGAATGGGATTTTTATAAAGCCTATCTTAAAGAAAACCCCTATGAGTTATAAACCAAATATTCCATATTTTCATGTTTTTTTGCAGTACATGTTTTATTCTTAACAATGGTAAAAACTCTTTAGAAAAGATTTGATGAAAGAATTTTCTTAAGATATTCTACTCAAAGTAAAGCATATAGAGTATTTAATAATATGACTCTAAAAATAGAAGAATCTATTCTAGTTACAGTTAATTATGTGAGGGTTGAAGTTCCAAAACTCAAAGAAAGTGGTGATAAAGAATTAGGATAAAGATTTGAAAAATTCTCATTAGATCATTAGAATCAAATCTATCAAATGATAATAAGCTTAATTGCTTAATGAAGAAAATGTAGCTCATGAAAAGAGAAAATCATCATTTTTAAGAGAAAATGTGTGCAAGATAATGAGATCATAGAAAATGTTTCTAGAAAAATTAGAACAAGATCTTCTCATTAGAAATAAGTGTTAATATGATGTCTTTATATCTCAAGAAAGCCAAAAAGCATTAAGAAAGCCTTGAATGATGAAAATTGGTTTATGGCTATGCAAGAAGGGCTAAATAAATTTGAAAGAAGTGGTGTATGCGATTGGTTCCAAGACCTAAAGATCACCCAACCATATGAACCAAATGATTGTTTAGAATCAAAATGGATAAAAGAGGAATAGAGCTAGATTAGTAGCTTAAGGGTATAGTCAAGAAAAAGGAAAAGATCATGATGAAACCTAGGCTCCCGTAGCAAGTCTAGAATCCATAAGAATGTTGTTGGCATTAGCATGCCACAAATCCTTTAAGCTCATCAAGAGAATGTCAAGAGTATTTTTAAGTGGTTATAAATGAGGAAGTGTATGTGGAACAAATTCCCAATCTTAAGAATCCTCAATATGAGAATTATGTGCTCAAACTCTCCAAGGCACTATATTGTTGAAAACAAGCCCCTAAGTCATGACATGAAAGTCCTAGCAAGTTTATTCTAGAGGAAGAATCTAAAAGAGGTCAAATAGATATAACATTATTATAAACCTTATATCAAGGGCATCTTATGAATCTACAAATAATCTATGTAGATAACATTTTATTTGAAACCTCAAACAAAATCCCTATGGAATCAATTTGTCAATCTAATGCAAAGGGAACTTGAGATAAGTATAATATAAAGAAGATGAAGGGATCCTTATGTCTAAGCAAACATTATATCTTCTTAAGAAATTTAATATTTTTGAAAAGCTGCATCTCAAAAGAATTGTACATCAAGCCTAAACAATTATGAGAAATGCCAAATGGTGGAAAATGAGCTATATAGAAATATGATTGGACTTTTACTACATTTGATAGCTACTAGGACGAACATCATGTTTAGTGTTTGCCTATGTGCTAGACTTTAATCCAATCCTAAGAAATCCCATTTTGGAGGCAAAATAGCTAAAAAGAACACTAGTGATCCATGTCAAGTTATGAGAAATTTCCTAGTGTCTTTGTTTAGAAGGAAGTGAATTTCCATTCCATTATCTTTCACTAAAGGTGAATTTATAGTTGCTCGAATCCTATGGATGGAACAAAAAGACTATGGCATAAATCCCCACAATATTCCAAATCAAATGTGCAAATACAAATGCTATAGCCCTAGCAAAAATTCAAGGAATCTTGCTGAAAAAGAAAATATCAAATGGTATCATGTCCAAATCTATTGGAAATCAAACTCTAGATAAATCCCCATCAATCCTTGAGTTCAAGTGATTTTATCTAAAGAAGTTTCGATCCTTCATGTCTCTCAAATCTATCATTGGTTAAATCAAAGGGCTTTGCCGTCAATCTCTTAGATCTCAAAAAATTGATGAATGATATATTCCTGATGGCATGTAGTATTCATGTCTTGAATCATTTATAATGCTATTTTTCTTGTATGAAATAGCTTGATTATCTTTGTGTGACAAATGAATACTTGAGTATAAAATCATGCTTTATTTGCTAAAGGATCATCTTGCTTCTTGAAGATTATCTATATGTAATGATCCTATGTGATTACAAGTATGGCTAATATTATCAAAAGACAAATGTATGTTCTTAAAGCCTATCCTTAATATGTCTTGCATTAAATTTGCCATAACTTGTTTAGATTTATGTTTTTGGATGACCACTTATTCTTTGAATATATATGTGAGTGCATGTGGTTCATTCCTCAAATTTATGATCATTGTTATATTTTACTCTTGTGAAAATCATTTGAATTGAGACAAATTACTATTCTATTTTTATATGAAAAATGTCTTTATATCTTAAAACCTCCCGTATAAGTTTAAGGGGGAGTCTTTTTCAAAGAGAGTCTTTCTATTTGCTCGAAATGATTTATTTCACTCCTATATTGATCATTTAATGTATATGCCTCTTATATGATGAATGGCTATACATTTGATCTAGTGTTTTGATTGTTTAAATATGAGTGATTACTTTGAAAGATATAGATTGGCTCTGATATGATCATGAGTTTGCAATATGGTATGAAAATTTTTTTTGGCATCTCATGAAAAATGTTTTTTTTATATATATGACACGTGCTGAAAAATTATATATGTTTGATATTAACAATGTCATCTTAAGAGGGAGCTATCTCTAGTTTTGAAAACTATCTTTACTTGATTATGTTTATCTCCAATTCCTTTCTATTGAAAAGATTTTGGTTTAAGGGGGAGATTATCTATTTTAAGATTTGTGAAATCGTTTGAAATGTTTTTATTTCAAAATGAAGTTTTTCAAACTATCGTTGGGGGAACGTTAAAAAAGGGGGAGAGATATTATCTTTTGGTTTAAGGAGGCTTCTATTATTTTTTTTAAGTATTGCCTTTTTGATTTATGACAAAAAGGGGGAGAGATTTGTGAAATTGATTTTAAGTTTTGTCATCCTCAAAAAGGGGGAGATTGATGTTCTACCCTTGTGCTTAGTTTTAATGATGAAAAACATATGTTATTAAATCCCTAAGTCATGAATCAAGGTGGTGGTTTTCAACAAAATCAATTTCAAGTGCATTGTTAAAATGAAAACCAAAAAGATTTATGATTTTCTATTTTAGTTAGAGATTTGCAAAGTCAAGTTTTTAGTCTTAAAAGAATCTCCTAAAATGATTTTCAAATTAGCTTTGAAGTCGTTGGTCAACATAGAGCTAAAATTGTTCTAAGGCAAAAGACCAACTAGAACATGTTTTTGAAAGTGTGTTCATTTTAGAAAGTGTTCATTTTAGAAAACTATCTCCTAGTATTTTGATATCTAATATCTCTTAGTAATGAAATGGTTTTGATGAATGTCTATATAAAAATCAATTTCTATCATGTGGATTATATGAATGAGAAAATGAATTTTTAGTATATAAGTTTTGAAGTAAGATATGAAAACTTATAGAAGAAATATTGAATATGGTTGAAAGTGTTTTGAAAAACTTGCTTGTTGAGAGTGATTTGTTTCAAAATATACTTTTGATAATCTCAACTTGCTTTAAAGATAATCAAAATGAGTTTTTAAAGAATCGAATGAGGATGTTTTGAAAATTCAAGTTTTTCTAAAGAATAGTCGACTATCAGGATTATTCTGTTGACTATGCTTCAAAATAGTCGACTGTTTTTAATGTTCTGTCGACTATTTAAGCATCTGTCGACTATTTTAGCATCTGTCGACTATCGAGTAAAAATAGTCGACTATGCCTTCTGATCTGTCGACTATTTTTGTTCATAAGTTTCAAAAATTTCTTCATATCTCAACATCTGTCGACTATTGGAATGTGTCTGTCGACTATTGAAATTTCGTGTTATAAAATAGTCGACTATTCGTTTTGTCTGTCGACTATTTCTTGCTTTAGTTGTAAAAATAGTCAACTATATATTTCTTCTGTCGACTATTTCTTTTTGCAGAAAGTTCCAACGGCTATTTTTTCAAATCCCAACGGCTCCAAACGGCTATATTTCTCTTCAACTTCGTGGGACACTTATATATACATGTCATAGATGATCAAGAGAAGGCTAATGGACGGGAATGAATTGAATTGAGCTTACATTTTACACTCGTTTCTATTTACATTCACTTTGCTTCAATTTTCTCTCTTCAAGGCTGTGATCTTAATTTGTTTACATTCATTTAAGCCTTGTATCATTTTTGAGAGACATTGTAACTAAGAGATTCATCTCTTAGATTCTCTCCAACTATATATTTCTTGTTTTCCTAGCTTGTATAACTAGAGGGCCCATTTGAGTGGGAGGTTTTGTAATTCCTAGTCTCGGACTAGAGGACCTACTTGGTTTAAGTAGGGGGGTTTAGTGGATGGTTTGAAAAATCCTTAGTGAGGAGCTAAGGTAGTGGATTAGGCTTGGGTTAAGCCGAACCACTATAAATCATTTGTGTTCTTCTCTTGTGCTTGTGTTCTTTAAATCATCTTTATCTTTCCAAGCATTCCTTAATTCCTCACTTGATTCACATTTGTCATTTTATATGCTTCACGTTTTAAATCATTAAAACTTCAACCTGTATCAAAAAGTTTTCAAGTTTCTACCAAGTTTTTAATTATACCAATTCACCCCCCCTCTTGGTGTGTGCCATAGAACCTACCTGTTCTAACAAAATCTTCCAACACATCGATAGCCTGTCTCAATTTAGTAAGAAACCAAATCCATGATCTGTTTGACTCTCCATCATCGAATCCAAAAGCGATGAAATAAATCATCTCCTCCACATTTTTGCAAGTAACAATGAAAATCATCTCTTTGTATTTACATTTTAAATGGGTGGCATCAATAGTAACAACCAGTCTTATGTAAAACCTAAAACCCTAAAAAGAAGCTCTGAGTACAAAAAATGAATATAAGAATCAATTATTTTTATCGTCTCGATTGTCGTGATATTTGTTGAGGTTTGTTTCTTTTAACATATAAAAATAAGAGGGTAGCTGCTGAAATGGCTCATCCACATTCTCATAAGACAGTCTCTTTGCATATTGTAAATACATCTAAACTTTAGTGTACATGATCTACACATCATACTGCTCCGACAGTTCCCCCATTAGCATTTCAAGTGTAAAATCATGACTCGTCACTTTTTTTGAGAACAAATTTCTGACGACAATAGCATTTTATACTTCGAAAATGTGAATCGTATACGTCCGAAGTACATATGTGACCCAATATATGCTTCACCACATGCTAAAATGAACAACCGGGTATGCATCTTGCATGAAGCTGAAATTTGCAGGTCGTATCCTTGCAACCAAACTGAAATCAAATCGTGTACTAATGTCTAATTTGATAATCCATCTTCACATCAATACTATAGTGTCCAAGGGCCAAATTCAATTCCAGTTTACTTTTAAAGAATGTGTCATAGTAAAATATATCACATTGGTAGGGGATTGACACTTCGGGTCGTGTTACTTCAATTGCAAAATTTTTTGCATTAGAAACGATCTAACTTTCTTGTAAAAGGTTGTCCTCAAATTGTGAACTTCAAAATCATACTTCTAGATACTCCGGACTGCCTCATCCATCATCATCATCATCATCTATGTATGAAGCATTATCTAATAAACCAGCCATACTATTTATATCGAAATTATCATTCCTTAATGGACTACGTGCAGATATAAGTGGAACAACAATAGTTGAAACCTAATTACAACCACTAGATCAAGGAAATTGGTTTTGCAACTGATTTGGATTAAGATTCGAGTAAAGGGCAACTTGAGGGACTATAAAAATAAGTTAGGGGTGAAAGAGAATAGAGAAAGAAAAAAAATAATTTGAAAGAGAAGTGTATTTTCATAAATGAAGTTAAGAGTAATATGAGTATTCCATTGTAAATTTCATTAAGGGTAGTTTAGGAATCTTACATTTAAAGTGACTATAAAGTGTAAATAATTTGTTTGAGGGAGTAAATTTTTTTTTTTTTCTATGAAAAGGTTAAAATCAATTGTGTCCATTTGTTTTTGCCTAATTATGAATTCCTCCCTAAAACTTAATACCCACAATTCTATCTACTTCCTTAGTGCATGTGATTTGTAAATTAATGCAATAATTTAGTGAGTTTATCTCATGTAAACCTGAAAGGTAATACTTATAGTTTAAAGGTAAACAAATAACACCACCCGCATAACACACATAAAAGCATCATAGAACACAATGACTTTGCACTAGGAAAAATAAGATGGACAGGCATGCTGACCAAAAATTTTCATAAAACTAGAAATTAAATAAATCCCCACATATCATAGTTTAGTACAAAGAGATATTGACAATAGGCGTCGAGCCCTCTTATTTAACCCATGGCTCTACCAGTTCCAAAAGTACAGACGATGATATACGAGGATCCAAGTCTTTATTCAACTCAAAGCTCCAGCTTCTAAACAGGTGTTGATGCTCACTGCTGCCCCTGCTTATGAAGTGAAGATATAGATTGCAGTGTTATCGATTATCTTAAAATTAAATCCAACTGCCTCCGCAATTTCGTTAGGGGAAATGAAGAATTACCACATATCGGCTCTTTATGTGCTTAAGAAGCTCTTCTGGATCATATTTTGTCTGCTTGTAAGCGTCGATCTTGTTCACCTCCTGTGCAAGGACCCAAGAAGATGGAAATTTGTCATTTTAAGGCGATAATTTCATTCCATTGATCAAGACAATGCACAAAAAAGTAACCAATCCACTGAGGCTGGGATGGTAAAGGGTTGCGCACTGGGCAACTCTGTCTCAACTCCCCCCGACCAAGCTTAAGTAAATAGGTTCAAGCTATACATGTCAGGGTTAGTACCTAACACTAATAAGAGACTCAACATTGTAATAAATTTTGAACTTACATGTTATGGTTTTATTAATAAAATACAACACGTCAAGCCTTAATCATACTCTGCAAGATCTGCTATATCGATTTTAGCTCGCCAATCATATTTATTTATGACCATATCTTCTGGATGCCCTTTATAATCCATGTTACACCTAAGAGCTTCCTACAATTTGTTTTTATCTTCCTCTACCTCTTTTCTACAAACTTATTCCATTAGCTCCACTCTCTTGACTTCTTGAGCTCAGTTCAAGGAAAGACGTATGATATTTAAATCCATAACTCATAAAGTTTTACTAAAATCCCACATCCTCTTTTACCCATATCACTGGAATGCTCACCCTGCTAAGGTTTGAATCAGGGAGGACCCACGTCCTTGCGTCAAATTGCTATGCTCCTAGCTGAGCCTTGTGCATTCCAGGTTTTTGCAACTTTAAGATTGGCACAATTAAGCTACAAAGAAATATGGTCTAGCAATCTCTACACATAAAACTGATGGACATGCAAGATGAAAGACAATGCAACTTATTTTCAAGTAGGAAGATTTTGTATCTGTGCAAAGATGCATGTAGTTCATTAACTCACTTCAATCCATGATGCTAGCTTAGGTCGTCCTGCCGTGATGTCATACTTCCATACATCTTGTAAGACAAGTTGAAACCTTTCAATGAATGGGGCATAGGCCATGTCCACCTGTACACAATGAATGGGAAACCAAAAACAGATATTGAAAAGTTTGTATGTGAACACATGGTTTAAAGTTTTCAAACCAGTTTAACACTTCGCAAAGTGCACCCAGTTCCACGAAATGCAGCATTAAGGAAACAGAAAATAGATGAGATAAACCAGACTAAATTGGCCAAGGAAGAAAGGTCCATCATCATATTTGTGAAGAGCATTTTCAAGGTAATCAAAAGCACTACCTGATCCAGAAATTACAGAAGTCGTCAAGTTTCAGTAAAGGGACAAATTTACACATGATAATCCACCCCAAACACAGTAAGTTTAAAATCTCACCAACTTCTTTCACTGGATCTCCTTTAAAAGAAGCAAAAACAATTCCATTGAACTTGCCACTGTAGGATAACAATTCTTCAGCAAACTGCTCTTTGCCAGGATCCTATAATATTGGCACATTGTTACTCATCAAAGTTTGAGATCAGGGAGAGGGGGAGGGGCAGGGAAAGCGGGCACAACAGGGAAGGAAGAGGGCGGGGGTTGTACAAAGTACATGTTCACATCTTACATTGGGTAAAAGTGCAGGCCCTTCAAAGTTTTCGTCTAAATATTTAAGTAAATCTAAACTCTCTCCAATGACTTTGTTGTTATGCTCCAGTGATGGCACCTAAAAGAAGAAGAAGGAAAAACTGCATTATTGAATGATAAATGAAGAAAATTCTCAATTAGGTAAATGTGCTTAAGGCATTAGCTCCAAATAACCATTGTTGACTTCTTTATGAACGTACAATAGGTATCACACACCAGACAAATTGGTTGTAGATGACATCCTGTAAATATTTCTGACTTGGCCTGATTTTATTTAACATAGCCAAAGGTAAAGATCTAAAAAAGTTGTGGAACAAAACCATTGCATTTTTTGCTACTATAATGCTACTGTTTATCATAGAAATCAACAATACCATATTTAAATTCAATTTTAGAAGTTCTGGCACTAGGGATAAATTTCAATACTTAATAAACTCTGCTATATTTTACAGATTGGGGAAGAAAAACCTTATTTTCTGGGTAAACTTTCTCTCTGTACCAAGCAGGCCTGTTTCTAAGGTCAATGGGAACCAATTTGATCTTGTCTTGTAAACCCTGCATCCCAAATATTGAAGAGAATAAGAAATAGGGAAAATAAAATCACAATACATATAAAGGTTCAAAAATTAAATTAAATTAAATTCAGCACTGTGTAAAATAATATTTTTTTTGGCCTATCATAACTTGTAAAAATATTAATTCTCTGCAAAGTTTGATGAACAAAAGAATCCTGCTAATTGAGCAGGAATGTCCAAGAAGTTGGAGATGAAGCAGGATAAGGAATAAAGCCTGATATAAACAACAACATATCCAGCCTTTATCCCACTATGTGGGGTCGGCTACATGAATTCTAGACTTCCATGTATTTCTGTCTTTTGTCATATCCTCATTTAGATCCATATATTTCATATCAAATTTTAATGTCTTTCCCAAAGTCTTCTTGGGTCTACATCTACCTCTTTTTGTGACTAATTGTTCCATTTCATCAACTCTCCTCACAGGAGCGTCTCTTAGTCTCCTTCTCACATGACCAAACCATCTTAGTCTAGTCTCTCTCATCTTCTCCTCGATTGGCACTACTCCTACCTTATTACGAATAACTTCATTTCTAATTTTATCCTTTCTTGTATGTCCACACATCCATCTTAACATCCTCATCTCCGCTACACTCATCTTTTGCTCATGCTGGTATTTGACTGCCCAACATTCTGAGCCATATAGCAAGACTGGTCTTATAGCTGTCCTATAAAATTTTCCTTTCAATTTTAATGGGATTTTACCATCACATAACACCCCCGACGCATTTCTCCATTTTAGCCAACCTGCCTTAATTCTATGTGCGACATCCTCGTGGATTTCTCCATCTTTTTGAATCACTGATCCCAAATATCAAAAATAGTCTTTTCTTTGTAAGATTTGGTCTTCTAATTTTATTATAATATCATCCACTCTTGCATTTTTACTAAATTTGCATTCCATATATTCTGTTTTCTTTCTACTTAATTTAAATCCCTTAGATTCTAAATTGTTTCTCCACAACTCAAGCTTAGTGTTCACTCCTTCTTTTGTTTCATCCACCAATACTATGTCGTCTGCAAATAGCATACACCATGGCACATCTGTCTGAATATCTTTAGTGAGTTCATCCATTACTAGGGCAAATAAATATGGACTTAGTGCAGAACCTTGATGCAGTCCTATTGTAGTTGTAAATGGTTCAGTATCCCCTCCGCATGTTCTGACCCTTGTCTCTACACCATGATACATGTCCTTAAGGGCTTGTATATAGGCTATTTTGACTCCTTTCTTCTCTAAAACCCTCCATAATATTTCTCTAGGGACCCTATCATAGGCCTTTTCTAGATCTATAAACACCATATGTAGGTCCTTCTGATGATCTCAATACCTTTCCATTAGACGCCTCAGTAAATATATAGCTTCCATTGTTGACCTACCAGGCATGAAACCAAACTGATTTTCTGACACCTTTGTTTCCTTTCTGAGCCTCTGCTCTATTACTCTCTCCCAGAGTTTCATGGTATGACTCATTAACTTAATTCCTCTATAATTTTCACAGTTTTGAACATCTCCTTTGTTCTTGTATATAGGAACCAAAGGGCATTAAGGTATGAAATTTGACACCTAAAGGTTAGGATACGTAGTGTAACCTGTTCCCTTGGGTTCTTTGACAAATATTTTAATGTCTAAAGTCAATATCAGAAATGTAGGAAAGACCATGAAAAACAAAACCCAAGAATTAAATGGTGAAGAGTAAGTTATTTTAAGGAAAAGAGTACCTGATGAAAGAGATTGAATTGGGGGTGGCAAAGCTAATCTAATGTTGATTTGAGATGACTACTATAATCCAAAACATGAAAAATACTGTATGATAGCGAAATGAATATAAAACAACATATAAAGCCTTAATGAAGCATGTAAAGATAATGCTAACAAAAAAGAAAAGAAAAAACAATCATGCAAAACAGGCAACCATGGCCATACAAATTTTATCTGTTATTTGAAGCAACAAATCGAGGAGCATCCCTTATTACCACTATAAATCACAGGTACATCATTCTGGGTGGGGTGGACACAAGGAAGGAAGATACCTTAAGGTTCCTGGCAATCCAAACTCGTTGTGCAAAGGGGCACATGTAAGTCATATACAACCTAGGAAATAAAAAAAATAAACACATTCTGAGTTGTGCTAAAAATGTGAAATGATATGATAATTCAAAACAAAGAAAAAAAAAGAATAATAACAACCCCTGCATAGTTAATAGAGTTTTTTTCTTGAGTCCATACGGTCTGAATAAAAGCAGTGGATTTTGTCCTTGCCAAGCCGCCACACCCCCCCCCCCCCAAAAAAAAAAAAAAAAAAAAAACAAATAAAATAAAACAATCAAAAGGGCATTGGATTCACAAAACTGTGCCTAACCACAGGCTTTTTGTTAGATATGAGCTCTTAACACCAATTCTAGTGACACAAAAAAGATTCGATCTTGTAATTCTTTAAAAATTATTTAATAAACATATATCCTTTAGTATAATAAGATATGAATACAATTCTTAAGCATTAAGAATATGAGTGATGGATAATCCACGATTCGTTATACTATAAGCATGTTCCTGCTCATAGAATTCCTAACCTGGATAGTAGCAACTCGTAAAAGCCAGCACATCATCTTCCTCGTTGTTCAGTATGAGATACTTAAGGTAAGGTTGGTGAGTCTCGTGTCATTCTATATGAGATATAGAAGAAAGATTAGTGGGTGCTTATTATAAGAACGAGTTCATTAAACGGGATTGTTAACATTGAATCGCATGGGTTTTATCTCACGAGTCAATGATTCAATATTAGCTACGGATGTGCAACTAATCCTTAAACCTGAGATGGCATTGATATCTATGCATTGGTGAATTAGAATATTAGCAATACTATATGGTTGTTCTAATTAGGAACGATCATACGTATCTATGTGCCTAGTTCAGTGATGTATGAGTTATGTGTGCATCAGACATAGAATCTATCACCTTGAGATTTATAAGGAGGATATCCTATGTGATCCAATAATCACTCGACGATAAATACTTGGCCAAGATAATATGACATGGAATGTGTGTTCCATAAGATTGTGTCACATTAGTCAAGATTTATTTTGAATTTGGTCATATGATGAGATTAAGAAATTTGACCTATTGACTATGATATTGTATCTTGTCGGGATATAGGATGATAGAGGGATCATATTGCGTGGTATCGTAATAAAAGGTTCACTATACCCGCTTCACATTAAATTGGATAATCATAATATATTGTTAGATGTCACTTATGATTTACGAAAATTAATAATTAATTAACCTCATTGTCAATTTAATTGTAAATTCAAGAAGTCTCACCCAATAAGAAATCACTTTTAAAGAGAAGAAAGATAAATTAGTAATTTTAGAATTACTAATTATGATTATTTATTGGATAAATAAATATAATTAAATAATTATTTTAGTATTTAATTATTAATAATTGGATCGGACTTTTTGCTAGCATATTAAGCCCAGTCCAATGGCACTTGGGGTTTTCAATGGTGCTCTATAAATAGAACCATAAACCCTATAATCAATAACACATGTAAATTCAAATTTGTTAGAAATTTTCAAAAAAAAATTGTTTCTTCTCTCGAGACGCTCTTGGATTAAAGTGGTTTCGAATGAACTGACTCGACATCCAACACGTGGGGGATTTTACAACGAGTAACCTAACGGTGAAATGGAATTTCGTCAACAAGTATTTTTCAGTCTAGTTTTTGGTTTTATAAATTATATTTTCTAAAAATGTAATACCTAATAAAATTAATTTTTATTTCGTTTTGGCCTGACCAGATTTAAGTTTTCTAACACTTTTGAGCTCACAAAATTACTACGACAAAATTTTGATTTCTACGCAAACAAAATTTAAAAGCACAATCCATGCGCGGGCAACTCTTATCAGGAGTCTGTAGATGGATGGAGAGCCAATTTTGGTGTTCTCTTAAAAGTATGTACGTATGAGTGGCGCGTACCTGGTAGTGCCATCAAAGAGAGGAGGAGGTTCGGATGTAGAATCCAAAACCGGGGGACGAGATTCTTTCAGGCAACTGAAATTTCGGAAATAAAACAATCAAATCATCGTCCAACAACGCGACTAAAATGCTAAATCGTCACAGATCACCACACACACGCATAATATCAAGAAGGAGAGAAAAAGGCCGAAAGGAATTACGCGGAAGCCATGATCGTCGTTCTCAGCGATCCCGAGCAGCAGCGGCAGCAGGTCTAGATAAATTTGTGTAGATTCAGACGCCGCTTTGCTTTATAGTCGATCCTGGTGGCGAGAAATCGTCAGCAGTGACGAAGTGTTGGAAGGAAAGAAGGAAGAATACATGGCCGTGCCCGTGCGCTAGAAAGAAAGAAAGAAGGTAGATACTTGTCTCATCCTCAGCTCCTCTTGGAACGCTCCACTATTCAGTGTTTTTCTTTTTCTTTTCCTTAAAAATAGTTAATTATGACTTTACATATCTGTTGGGATTGGGTGTATATATATATATTCTACTTCTTTAATTATTTTTATTTATGAGTATATATCATTTAAATAATATTAATACCATGACTTAATCTTTTTTATTAATCGAGACTTATTGAATGAGCATTAAAAGATTACGATTTCTTTTTTTAAGAAATGAATGCTATTACTTTTTAAAATACAAAATATTAGAGTAAAATTAAAGTTAAAATTAGAAAATATTTTTCGCAATTGGACAACTAAGAACTTTTTCTCTTTGTTTGCTCAGATAAAATAAGAAATCTTTACTCAACTAAATTCTAATCAACAGTCACTCTTTCGTTCTTCTTCAAAAATTTATATTATGTGTGCACATTTATACAAAATGTCTGTTGTATTCTAAAAAAATAGTCATCATAAAGTCATAACATTTTGCATTGGAACATTATTTCTGAGGGTAGAATCTGCCTTACAAGATAGTGTTCTCGACACACCTCAAACAAAACCTCACTCACATCGGCTAGCAACTGTGACTATTGATCTTGCTACAACAACTACCTGATTTTGAAAAATCTAACCAGTTTGTAGTGCATAACTTCAACGAGCTGCTGTTGCATTGCATTCACTTCTGAGACTGCGAGCAAAATACGCAAGAAGAAAGGGTTAGCATGAATTCTCTTGCAAGACAAGAGAAGAGAAGAGAAGAGAGAGGAGCCAACAAGAGCAATTATGTTGTAGTTAAGGAATTAGGGTGGTTTTACCAAAAAGAGATTCTTGTAGATCTCAACGATTACTTTTGGATCTTGCTTTGTCTGCGCATAAGCATCAATCTTGTTCATCTCCTGTACAAGTGAATTCTCAAAACTCTTTTAAGTACCATGGCAACAACAAATGCAATATTCCCAGATTTAGCTAACTACTTCTGAACAGTTCTTGATCGTTTGGAAAACAAAAAGTGCATGAAAGAGAAACTCCAGTTATAATATGCATTAAAACGAAATAAGGAAAAGGTTGCAATACAAATACAATCCTCTCCTGATCCTCAGAAAGCAGGGGGGGGCCATTGTGCGCTAGGGCCCATTAGGACACCCCATCATATCCAAGCAGGGCAGTTTAAACAATCATTCAAACTGGTTAAATTAGTTTGGCCTTTAAACAACTGTTCAAACATCTCAAGCACTATACTTCACACTAGCCAAAAAGAGTAAATTTAATTCATCAAACTACCTCAATCCATGCCGCTAGTTTAGGCCTGCCGGATGTGAGATCATACTTCCACACTTCTTGTAAGAAGGGATAAAACCTTTCAGTAAGTGTAATGTAGGCAATATCCACCTGTAGACCACAAATTTGCCCATGAGCAGAAAGGAAATATCTCAAATAACAAGACTTGATGCATCTTTTACTTGTTTATCAAAAGATTCAAAACAAATGGTATCAAAGGTTAGCTCAGCCTACAGAACATATATATCTGATCTGTTTGTGAATTAAAGCTTTAATTTTCCAGATGCTAGATGGGACTGCACCGAATTTCACTGAATGCAGCATTAAGGAAGATTAAACAAAATTAGTGGGACTTACCAGACTGAATTGTCCTAGGAAGAAAGGTCCATCATCAAATTTATGAAGGGCCTCTTCCAAGTGATCAAAAGTGCTACCTGCAGCACAAGTTGCAGGTTCCCATATGTTTACAACAAGGATAAATTTGCATTGGTAGTCCTACTGTATGAAATGTCTGATATACCTTTGAATTGGTTTTAGTAACCACAATAGTTGCTAAAACCAACGAAAGGGCATTTCATGTAGCAGGACTACCAATTCAGACTACTTTGTAGGACCAAATAGCACTGTACTTATAACAAATGTACTATCATATCTTAAAAAAAATTACAGGACCTAAGGAATTCAGATTCTCACCAACTTCTTTCACTGGATCTCCTTTAAATGAAGAAAATACAATTTTGCTCATCGTGTCAGAGTATGATAACAGCTCTTCAGCAAATTTATGCTTCACTGGATCCTGCAATATTTTTGCATGGCTCCTCAATGCATTGAAATATGGAGCCAGAGAGAAAACAGTAAAACAAAGGGCAGACAAGTTTGCATTTTACATTAGGTAAAAGTGAAGGCCCTTCAAAGTTGCTTTCTAAATACTTAACCACATCAAGACTCTCGCCTATTACTTGATTGTTGTGTTCCAGTGAGGGCACCTACTAGAAAATAAATGAACAGAGAAATAAAAAAGAAAATAAAGAAAAATTTGTCAGTGGTTCAGTAACTTTCGTACTTTTTATTAAGGTTCTGGAATAGTAAAATAACTCCATCAGTAAATACCCAAAGATGATCACAAAGTGCAAATGCCAAGTAGATCACCTTATTTTCGGGGTTTACTTTTTCCTTGTACCAAGTAGGCTTGTTTAGAAGGTCAATAGCAACCAACTTGATCTTGTCTTGTAACCCCTGCAACCCAAAATATATTTAACAATTGGCCAAACAAACCAACAGCTCAAACATACATCTCAGAGGTATTACAAACAAACCAACAGCTCAAACATACATCTCAGTTTGATGTAATTTTAACGAAGTAAATTACGCTGGCACCTCCTAAGGTTTTTATCAAATGTAGAAGCACCTCCACCCATCTCAAAAATGTCATGGATACCTTTTCATTTACTGGACCATGTAAAACACTACCCCTTTATAGTGGTTCATATTGACAACCCCACAGAGTGGGACAATGGCTTGATATGCTGTCGTGCAAATTAACAAACTATACTTAAGAACCAATAATAATTTGCACATTATTAGAAGCACCAAGATTGTTAACATTGGCAACTGGTATTAGGAAAAACCGAAAAAGAAAATGCTAATATGCAATTTGAATGAGCATTTGTAATAAAATGATGATGAATTGTGGTGGCAATGTAAGGTGGTGTGGTTGGTGGTTGTACATTCAACAAGAGAGCAGAGTAGTCAGTCAACTCATTCAAATAAATTAACTTTTGACTATATTGTCTGAGTCAGGAAAATGTCCAGCAATCATTGGAAAATCACAATGTAAAGAAGTTAGCAGCAAAATTCATGAGACAGAGAGAGAGAGAGAGAGCTTGTATTTATTAAAACAAGTGTCATTGAAACGTATTTAGTTTAGCATTTATAATTAAAACATAACTAAAATTCACGCAGCACAAAATAATGGAATAACCCACAGAGAAATGTTTAGCCTTCTCTTGAGTTGAGTTGGTTCAAATCCATTCTAGGTAGAAGAACCTGGAAATGAATGAACCATTTGATTCTTGGGTTAGTGCTATGGAACCTGATCTAATTCGAGAACCAAGCACTGCTACACTGATATATTCCTACAAAATTTTACCTTTCCCAGCTAATAAATATAAATCAATACCATAGGCTGTGAATGATTCAATAGATGATGATGCCATTACAATAGCAGGACATTCGGATTTAGCACTATAGCTTTGAAAAATCTTTAAGAAACAAGTTAAATTTATACAAGACAATTAAAATGGTGGATCAAAACTAACCAACCCAAATTTTCTTGGATTGGACTAATCATGTTCCAACCTTGTTCTATGTTAGGAACAGATTGAGCATAGCACACACAAAAATTGAGAAAACAAGACATCAGAAATTTAACAAGAATTAGCTCAACTCCAACATCCACCATCCAACCATAATGAGATAATCCAGTCCACTAGTGTGTATTTTTTTGCACAGAGAGACTACAAAACCCTCCCAACAAATTTTTTGTACAGATAAAACTACAAAGTATCCCAATCCCACGTACTCCAGATAACTGATCACACATACTCTGGGGACTTTGTTTATATGGCTGTGGGAACACACTGACACACATGCACAATAATTGACTACATCATCTCACAAGCTATTGTTATGGTCCATTTACATCTGAACTGAGTGGCTATTTATAGGCAACAACTCGCAACTCTAACGAGCTTAAGTGTTCTTTATATATATATATATATATCTATATCCCCTATTCGCAATTACATATTTACATTAGGTTTTACTGACAGATTCCATTTATCCATAAGATGAAAGAAGTACACCGATCCATAAGGGGGATAGGGGATGACCAGTAAAGGGAAATAAGATGAAAGAAGGAAACAAACCTTATAGTTCCTGGCAATCCATGGACGCTGCGCAAAGGGGCATATGTAAGCAATATACAACCTTCAAGAACAGCGCAAATTTAGGCTTTGCAATGATTCTACGAAATGATTGTGCAAACATAACCCTAGATTCAAAAGAAACCTGGTAGTGCCATCAAAGAGGGGCGGCGGGTCGGAAGAAGAATCCAGAACTGGGGGGAGATCATCTTTCATGGAGCTGAAAATTGAACAAGGAACAATGAACAATCAGTTCATCTGAGAAACAACAGATAGATATAAATATAACACAACCAGAATTGAAGGTTCCCACGCTGAAGCTACGGTCGATGTTGAGCGACTCCGGTGTGTGGTTTTGACGCGGAAGGGCCTATGTAAGGCTGTGACATTCCAACAACTCCGAGCATTTGACCGCACAGCTAACATGATTCCGCCATTGGCTTTATTGTATGGATTTGGATTTGTGAAAGCGTCGGAAAAGGCCGAGGGCCCCAGGATTCGCCTCCACCTTGCCACCGCTCGAAGCGCCATTAGAGAGAGAGAGAGAGAGAGGGATGAAGATCAATAATGGGCAAGAGAAGTCTGAGTCGGCGTTCTCCGAATCGCTCTGATTTCTAAAGACTGAGATTTACTGGGGAAGACGGGGTGGGGCGGTGGCGCTGGCGGTGGAGGTGGAATGAGTGCAATAATAGCACTATAATGTTCACTAATTGTAAAAACCGTCATCATATAAAAGTAAGTAAAAGAGTTTCAATTTCGCCCCCGGGGGTGTAGCCAGTGGCAAAGGAAGACGTGAAAACTGAGGTGATGCTCATTGGGCCCTCAGCAGTGGTCCCATGTTCGAGCCCCGGCCACAACGGGCACGTCCCTGATTTACTCCTCTATGGGCTGTGGGGCTGGTGCGTAGGGAGCGTTGGTACATGATTTAAAAATATATATATATATATATATTTTTAAAATTTAAAAATAACAACAAAAATCATTATTAAGTTCAATTAATTAGAGCACATATTTTGTGCCAACATCCTTCTAGATTGAATATTTTTACAGCATTAAAAAGTTAAAATCTCTTAAATGTAGGTTATACGAAAAAGAATTAAAAAATAGAAACGACATGAAAAGAAAATGAAAAAATATTTATTCTCAAGCTTATGGGGAGATCAAAACTGTTCGTGGCTCGTATTCGGATGCATGTAATTTGTGGGCAGCGAGTTTGGTTAGCATATACTTGATGGGCGATAACCAAAAGGAGCAGCAACTATGGCCAGGACTTTGACAACAAAACCTCTTGCAGTGGTAGGCTAAGTATCAGGATTTCCCATACAGCAAGTGCAACAACCATGTAAGATATATATGTATCATTTAAATGACACCAAACTCACAGAAAGATAGTCATTCGGCTTGAAATCATCTTTCTTTCTTGAAAATGACAAAAAGGGTATCAAATTGAAATACATAATAGTTCACAACACCACATAATCAATCACTCAGGAGTGCTCATCTTATTACAAGAGCTATTTATTTGTGATACTCGACATTGACACATCCATATCTGCTGGTAAAGCTAGAACTCGGCGGCAGAAACCTTTCAGTATTGGGTTTTGGGGCATCAAGCTAGTTGCCATATTCACTTCTGAGGCTGCACGGGAGGGACACGGATTCAAGAGTCAATGCACTTACAGCTTTCTCTTGCAGAAGAACAGAAAGCAGAGCAAATATGTATCATTAAGGTGTTAGGGACTACCAAAAAGTTGCCCTTGAAGTACTCGACAAGCTTTTGGGGATCGTACTTTGTCTGAGTATAAGCATCGATCTTGTTCATCTCCTGCACGAGGGAATAAGACATGGAAGCCCAAAACTACCACAGAAATCATCATGTATAATAGTTCAATTATGCAACAGTCAAAAGTTCACCTAAAGCTTCCTACTTCTCAATGAGTGATCTCATTCACAAAAAACAAACTGCATGCAAGAAATTTTTTATTGCTATAGATAAATACACAATTAAGATGATTTGGTCATATAAGAAGAAGACCAATAGAGGTTCCTATAAAGAGAGTGGATGGAAAGGAACAAGTCTTTAGCATAAAAGGTTGAGGGAGACTCAAAAACTTGGTGGGAGACTCTTGGGCATGAGAATAACCTACAAGGGCTTTACAAAAGATAAAGACCATGGATCAGAGTGATTTGTGAGTACTATAGTTCTTCTAAACTGAAACTCCCAATATCTTATTTTCTTCTTTACAAGTACTGTAGTTCTTCTAAAGCCAAGTCTGAGAGATCACAATCAATGAAACCTACAACCGCAAGGCTGCACTTACTGAATGTATAACCATCCACAACCATGAGATCAGTACCAACCATGCAGCTCAGACACCTCCAAAGCAGTAAAATTCTTTGTCCTTGGAATATGAATTAAGCAGATGCAAATGCAATTGGATATATGCCCCTCAGCAAGCTGTTGATGTATTAGATTTCATATATGCAAAAAGAGTGAATTTATTCATTGAAGTACCTCAAACCATGATGCTAGTTTAGGCCTGCCTGATGTGAGATCATAGTTCCATGCATCTTTTAAAAAGAGATAAAACCTTTCGATAAATGTCACATAAGCAATATCCACCTGCAGGTCACAAGTTTTACTAATCAGCAGAAGGAAAAATCCTAGCGATACTTCAAACATTCATTTACTTGTTTGCCAAGACAAGCTTTCTGAAAAGTTTGCTTCTGTACAAGATATAGAGGTACTGTCCACCATGCTTCGAATTAAAGCTTTTGAACCTTTCATATTCTACTAGACCAGAGAAAATCAAATTCCACTAGATCCAGCATTAAGGAACGCCAAACAATATAGTAAGTGTAACGTACCAGACTGAATTCACCAAGGAAGAAAGGTCCATCATCAAATTTATGAAGAGCATTTTCCAGGAAATCAAAAGTGCTAACTGATGAACAAGTACAGTGTTAAAATTAGGTTTACATTACTTAGTATTATCATCTCTTACATAACAAACCACATAATATAGCAAGTTTAGATTTTCACCAGCTTCTTTTGTTGGATCTCCTTTGAATGAAGAAAATACTGTGCCAACCATTGTGTCAGTGTAGGACAACAACTCTTCAGCAAACTCACACTTGACTGGATCCTACATTAATTTAACATGGCTTGTCAAAGTTAAGAAAAATGGAGAGATAAAGAGCACCACAGCATAAAAAGCACAAATATATATTGACACATATATATGCAAAGACTAAATAAACAATTAAAAAAATGGCATCTTACATACATCAGGTAAAAGCGCAGGCCCTTCAAAGTTGCTGTCTATATATTTGACTACATCAAGGCTCTCGCCAAGGACTTGATTGTTGTGTTCCAGTGCAGGCACCTATAAGCATAGAAAAATAAAAATGGAAAAAACCAAAAGTGTGGCAACAAGATTCACTGGTGAAGAGAAGGAAGATAATTTATGAGTACCTAAAAATTCCTATCTCATTCTATAATAAAATTATAGAAGAATCCCATTAAACTCAATCAAATTGTAATACCAATTGTGGGTAACCATTGATCAAAACAAATCCATCTGTAAAAATAGCCCAAGGTGCTCAAAAAGAGCACAAAACATCCAGAGAATATAACCTTATTAGCAGGGTAAACTTTCTCTTTGTACCAAGCTGGCCTGTCTTGAAGGTCAATGGCAACCAACTTGATCTTGTCTTGCAACCCCTGGATCCATGATAGAAAGATAATCAGCCAAGCATGCTGGAGACTGAAATATAATTCTCATACCACATTGCAGAAGCACCCCACACTATTATAAAATTACGCAGATGCTACTTAGTCTATCTCACCAAAAAATAAGAAGAGAACCTTATGAGATACCACCATCCCCTCTCTCTAATTCCACACACTCAACTCCACTCAAATATATTTTCTTTCCAAATGCACATCCTCATATAACTACCGCCAGCTCTGCTATGACCACCTATCACCGACCATGCTGCAGTGCAAGATGTGAAGCACCCCTGTGACACCAACCCGGTACCATCAGCTCGCCTCCCCCTCTCTCATCTCCTTCAATTTTTTTCTTTTGTTGTATCTTTTTGACAATTCCTCCACAGGCACCTCACTACCAATACCTTCTCTCCCTCTTTCTCATGCAGTCTTTATTTCAGCTATGATTCAACGTCAATTGAAGTGCTCATTAATTCACCTGAGATATTTTTCTCAGTATATTCCCAATATGACACTTTTTTTATCTTGAACATAGTACAAGATGTAAAAATGATTGCTTTCTAGTACAAAAGTAACAATAGAGCAGCATATCAATCAAAGCAGAGTTTGAAAAGGGGATTTGACTCTGATTGTCTCACAGATTGAGATTCCACAATCCATCCAAGCTTTTCCACCAGAAATTGTAGCTTGGGCCAAAATGGACTATACGATAGTAAGATTATTGTTCTTTGATCTTGGCTGACATGAGATCAATACTTGTCAATTCACGGGTTTTTTTGCATTATATATTTGCAGCATACAGGCAAAAGGAAGTTGGCAGGGGAGGTCTTACTGCATGAGAATCACTAAAGAGATTATTGTGTCTTGGGAGGAGAATGTAATCATATATGGTGCTGAAGATGGTGTATCTCCCCTTAGGAGAGCACAATATGTGTGCCTCAATCTTCATTGCAAGCTATTTCTAAACAATTAAAATAATAACAGTAAGATAAGGAGAAAACAGTCAGTTTAGATATAGCCTGAAATGAAGATCGAGGCATGCAGAATGTACTCTCCTAAGAGTAGATACGACTCCTTATACACTGGATTTGTCAGCATTCAAGGGTTCTCGTGGAGTAGAACCTCTCCTACGAACTTCCTTTCACCTGTATGCTCCAAATATATAATGTAAAAAGGCAATGACTTGAAATGTATTGATCTCATCTAAGCCAAATCAAAGAACAATAAATGAAATATATTGTTTTTGAGGAAGAGAACTAGGAGGGATCTTTTCCAAAGAGTGCAGAATCTGCAGATCTCATCTACAGTTATATAACCATAGTGTCCTTTATTTATGCTTCCTTGAGGGACTTATCCTTATCTATTGTTAATGTTTAGGAAGAAAGAGAATGTTAAGCTAACAAATGGATATATTGGGAGGTTGGTTAAAGAACAAGTCAATAAAAGATAATAAGAATTTAAAATTTTAAATAACAATAATGAAAAAAATCGATAGTGAGATCCAAATTCCAAAACTATATTTTAAAAACTGGGCAAAATCAAAACCTGCTGGTGCAAATCCAGTCAACGGAATAGGAACAATAACAGAAAGCCTCCAAAGAGAAGAAAAGAGAAGATAAGTGAATAGAACCTTGTAGTTTCTAGCAATCCACGCACGCTGTGCGAATGGGCATATGTAAGCGATGTACAACCTTCAAGAACAGACCAGATTCAGCCATTTGAGATGGATTATAAAGATCCCTCAAAACCCAAATCGGGGAACAACCCAGTTATAATGACAATCACTAAGCCATTTACGCAAACACGTTGCAGGCGTACCTGGTAGTGCCATCAAAGACAGGAGGTGGCTCGGAGTTGGAATTCAAAGTCGGGGGGGGAACTTCTTTCACCGATCTGAAAAGATTAAGCATAAAAACTCAGAAGCAGAAGGAGCAAATTGATTAGCAGACCCTATCAGTTCCTCCATACTAGAACTTGGAGAACTTACGAGGTGGCCATTGCGAAAGCTGCAAGTGATGGTGGATTCGATCAAGATTGTAGCTCTTTGACGTGGACATTGCTGTGGACTTTGTAGACGTTCACAGACAATAATGGCAAAATATTATTATATGCCATAAAATGAAAAAACTGGGCCCTCAGAATCACAAGCCAGTGAGCCACCTGCAAGTGTTGATTTATAATGACTAATAAACAACACAAGACCAGATCAGATCAAATGTGATATTGTTGTTCTTGTCGTCTACCACAATAACCAAATCAATTTTGTTGTTTCTTCTTCAAATTAATACTATTTTCTTGGCTAAATTTGGTTGAAGTTAAAGATAAAGTTGGAAAATGGGTCGGACCCCGCCTCCTACTTAGCTCACTCATTTCGTGGGCCAGGGAGACGGGTCAGGCTAGGCGAGGCAATGGGAAATGACAGTCTAGCACAACCCTTTTAATAAATGAGTTAAGACAAGTTGAGTCGGGTCATAAATCATAAAAGATTAAGCGAACACGACCCATTTGCTACAATACTGAATCGAATTGGGCTAGATTAGGAGACAGACTGGCGGGACGAGCTCATGAGCCTCCCGGCTCATATGCCAACTCTAGTTAAAAAAGAGTAATTTAAGAATTAATAAAAAGATATGAAAGAGTTTAAAGTTATTTTGTCAAACACCCATCTATACAATAACTTGAATTGTTATATATTTTAATCATTTTCAATGGCATTTCAATAATGTACTCCGACTGGTACGCTATCCTCTCATTTATTTATTTATTTTATCTTCTACAATCTCCACGAAGAAATAACAGAATTCTTCTAAGATGCTTATCCATCCGACAGGGTTACAAAGAGATTAGAAAACTCAAGTTGCATTTAATTTGGGAATAATTATTAAATAATAGAGTTTGATATGATCAGTTATTTGCACGTGAAGAGTTCATTAAAATATAGTTACTAATAAACATATGCTAAGAACAATGATTAAGATATAATAAACATATTTTATTTTCAAATAATATATATTTATCACATGTTATTTTTTGTTCTGCAATATATAATCAATTAGTAAGAATGTTTTGAAATTAAAAATAAAATACAATAAATGTAAAAATAAAATGCATTCACTACGCATTTTAAACATGACCCTAAATATTACCCTTTACAATAATACATCGCACCTAACAAAATAATGAACTGTAATTGTTGTCATCGACATGAAATGAATGAACAAGCACCAGGGGTCTTATGACTTGTGATTATTCACTTGCTGATTGGAAATAGCAAACTAGACAGGCTTGGAGTGAGAGGATGGGTTTAATATGTAATAGAATTAAGGACCATGACAGTACTTGAAAGGTTGCTCATCTAATTCTGATCAGATTTCGTCATCAAACTCAGCAGCACCCCGGAACTAAGAGTTGTTGCTACCACACCAAGAGAAACTTCAGTTGATACATGATAACCTGCAGGAAGAGTTGAAGTTTCCTAATTAAGTAGAATTTAAGATAAAGCATTTTTTTGGGTTAAAAAAAGGGGGGGGGGGGAAGGGGGGGGGGGGGGTTCTAAAATAGAGTAATTACTGTTTACTTTCTTATTTTTTTTATTTTTTTTATGGGGGTAGGGGGGCAAGAAAACATAAATCATTATGGAAAGAAGTACCCACCAAAGAAGTCTAAGATCATTTTCAACCCAATAAAGCCCAGAACAACTCCAATGGATGGCTGATCAAGGAAAGAAAATTGGAATCAAAATACAAATTGAAGCTTATCAAAACAAAATAATGTAAATGAAGATCATTAAAGCAAATGGTAGATGCTTAAGCTTAGATTAAACAGACAATTAGAACCCTGGAAAGCTATCCTTTAATATTTTATCAGTCCTGTTGCGTGGTTTGTAAGAGACGAACAGTATTTTAGAAATAAATAAGGATCAAAGAAGGTAAATTAAGAATATATTTGATATCACTGTTTAACAGGGAGGAGCTTCAGGCCTCTTGGGGATTTTGATTTCATCGTTCTATCATCATTCTATTGTTTGTTTGTTTGTATCAGCTGCTGCTTTCATACCAATTTCAGTAACCAATGCATTGGGCAAGTAGGCTGTACGGTAAAATACCAGACACTAAAAGTCTATTTTATGGGGAAGAAATTGATGGGAAAAATGATAATCTGTGTCATATTTCTTCTTCTCCAGATTGTATTTCAAAGAGTGAGGAGAGATGCTTTTGCAGCTTCAAGGCAATCAGCCTCGACAAAATTCCTATAACCCGTGCTGTTGATTCATACTTCAAAATAAAATATGCCGTGATGACCAGATATGGGTTGAAAATAGAAATACAGAACCAGCAAATTCATGCAGCTAGAGTCATAATTAAGCCTTAGCAAGTTCACCTCTCACCTGTAAATACTCCAAGTCGGACATACCCTCAGAAATAAGGGTGTACAGCGACCTCAGACCTACATTTGTAGAACAAGATGACGTCAATGAAGGGGCTAAACTTTGCTACACTGATGCCCTTGTGTTTTAATTAGTAGATAATTGAGTAGAAGAACAAATAGAGCTCCATTTAAGGAAACATTCATTACCTAATAAGGAGAAGCAGATTGACAGATCAAATAGAAAATGTTATCCAGTGGCCCATTTGATTTTATTGTTAATTTTCAAGTGATCATTTGCCGTTCTCATTTTCAGATTCTTGTGTTGATAATGCTACCTGCTTTCAAGAATCTAAAACAAAAACCAAAACGTTATTTGAGGCCTATGCTTGTGTTGATTTTTTTTTTTATTCTATATGATGTTGAAAATTTTGTTTTATACCGAAACAATTTCACATACAACAGAATGTTGCAATAACAACAAATAAAATCCGTTGCTAGGAGGCTTACACTCAGCTGAGGAGCAACACAAAAAACAAAAATATTAGATAGAAAAAGCAGATAAAGTAAAAAATCATCAACTTTCTACTGTAACCACTTCAGATAGCAGTAACAGAGAAATAAATGTTTATGGAGATTGTTGGGACTAAACAACAATACCTTAGGGTATTTACCGAAACCAATTCAATCAAAGATTAAAGATAGCCAAAATCGGAAGCAGAACGCACATACACAAAGTGGAAACGATAAACACAGAAACGACAACAATAAAGGGAGACGAGGATTTTACCGTGATTCACCTCAAAAGAGGCTACATCCACGTTAAGCTCTGGTGAGAAGAGCTCACTGCACTAAGTAATGAATCAAGGATTACACCCTCACAAAACCCTCATAAACTATCTGTACAATCAATGGTTCGTGAACTCAAAAATGCCCAATAATCACACAATACAGATTAAAGGCAGAAAACCTATCGAACCATATAACTACCAAGCTATACAAGCATATACAGAGAATGAAATAGATGCAAACCAGAAACCCTAGCCTGAAGACGAAGGTTCTCCCATCTGCCCGATCTTTCTTTCCCCATTTCTTTTGTTTCTTATCGATTCTTTCGTCTCAATCATTTGACCGGTTCACATCTTGGGGGGTGGGATTAAAAGCGATGATGGATGGCTTGGAACAGGCCTCATAAAGCATGGATGAAGGGCTGAGATCCAATCGTGCAAGCACGATGATTATTCCAACAGAAATGGCAGACGAGCAAGGAATTAGATCAGGCAAGAAAAAGGCAATTGGGCGCCATCAGAGAGCAGCTGATGGTTGCTATGTGCTGCCATCCAATAGCTACCAATTGGCAGGCTGCAGTTGCTGCACGTGACCCTCCAACCAGCTTAATCCAATGATGTCGTTTGGTGCTTCATAGCCAACAAATTGGGGGAATTAAGACAAAAGGTTTTTCTCTTACACTTTCACACACGAGAAACCCTAATCTGAAATAGAGAGAGAGAAAAGGCAAGAAGAAGAACAGAACGAATGAGCAAGATCGAAGAACGGGAAAGGCGAACTCGGCAATCAGAAGGAACAAAAAAGCGTGCGATTCCAATCTTGTCTCACAGTTAGTATGTATCACTTGGGGTGGTTTTTGTGAGAGATTGATGAGATATGAGGGCTGGGTTGCTCGGGTATTTTGAGCATTGTACTCGTTTGCATTTCTCGTTGTTATGGTTTCTAATTTGTGAGTTGCCATGATGATCTTGTGCGTATATGTATTCTGTAAATTCCTTGATTATTCTAGTAGATTGACTAGAGGTGGAGCCTCTGCCGTGAGTAGGATCTTTTGATCCGAAATCTCTTTGTTCTTGGGTGCGTTGTGTTGTGATATTTGTTTCTGTTTTGGCTTCCAATTTCGTATTGTTTCTTGGTACTTCTCTTGGTCTTGGTCCTGTGGCTGTGTGATTGGTTCACAGGTTTATCAACAGAGATGAAATGAAAAGTATATAATTAGCTCAAAAAGAGAAAAAAAAATGCAGCCGAAGTCAAAAATTCATCAGCTTTGTGCTTAAAACACTTCACATAGAAGCAACAACAAGAAACAAATATTTACGTCAAGAAATAAGCAAAAAAATAGCTCAAAAACAGGGGTAAATGCAGCTGAAGCAAAAAATCGTCAGTTTCCTACTGTAAACACTTCGTATAGCACCAAACACAGAAGAACAAATGTTTGTGGAAATGAGGAAAAAAATCTAAAAAGAGAAAAAAAAATGCAGATGAAGCAGAAGTGGTCAGATTAGGAGGAGAAAATTTTTAGCAATGCACAGAACGTTACCTGAAAAAGAAAACAACAAGAGAGAACAGAAGATGATGGTGGAGAGGAAGCTTGGAGAGGGAAAGGGACCCAGAAGGAAGGGAGAGCACTCAGAGCAGGTCAGGGTTTTCAGGCAAGAGGCAGTAGAATGATCTAGGCAATCTCTGAGGCAACAGTGGTTTACTTTGTGGGGCCATCAAGTAGCATGCTTCAGAAATGGCTTTTCCAGCCAACCGGAGAGTGAAGCCGGAGGCCTTGGAGCTTGAGACCATGCAAGAAGAAAAAAACTGAACAAGAAGAAAGAATGGCCGACAAGCAAGAAGAAAAAGCAGGAGAAAAAAAGAGAAGAGAAGCAAAGGATCAACCCGATATCAGGCAGTTGTTGGCCAAAATATTAGAATGGAAGATGAAAAACAAATACAGAAGAACCTTTTTTTATGCTTTTGCGTTTTTACAAAATTTTGAAAACTGGGTACTTATTTTTTTTTACTTTTTGGGGGAAAAAAAACATACACCAAACAATGTTTTCTATTTTTTACAAAATTCTGAAAACAAAAACAAAAAACTGGAGACAACAAAAAAATTAAACAGACCCTAAACTAACAGAAATATATGTTGCCTTTCATTCTAGTCTTGTTTGCTAAAAAACTTTAATGGACACAGGTGATCATAAAAATACAGTGAAAAAATTAAACAGATGAAATAGTGGATCATAACTACTTAAGACAGAGATTAGAGATAAAAGTTCTAAAAAAGAATGAAACTACTAGATTTACCTAAGATGGCAAAGAGATTAGAGCTGAAAACTACAAAAGGGTCTCGAGTAACACCAAAAACAGCTGGTATAGAGTCAACCTGAAACATTTGCACCAAGCTTTCACTAAAATATTAACTACAAAATTGCTAAAATATACACATCTAAGATGGACAAGCAAGAAAGAAAACCCACTGCAAATGCAATATCACTGAGTTCAATAACTGCTACTGTTAGAAGTAGAGGTGTGGCCTGCCAAAATGTGTGATGCCTGTTAGAAATCAATTCAAAAATTAACTCAAAATAATGGCCTATCATCAAGTGTGCTGACAAATTATCTATATAAAACTAAAGTGTCTAGAATACAATGTTTAATCCATGCATTAAGATAAATTCAGAAAGGGCTTACTTTCCAAACACCATCTTGAACTGTTATGAATCGGTTTCCATCGTAAGTAGCTGCAACATCATGGCAGGAGATTAGGATCTTGGGCCACAAAAAGAACAGGAAAAAAATAACTATATCACCACATACAAGTGAATTCTATTTGGTTTGAAAAACCTGGAGACACAAAAATATGGTTCACATAACTAACTTCAACCTTCTTTTTTTTTTTTTTTTTGTGGGGGGGGGGGGATTATTTTTCAAAATGGTTCTGGGAGTACAACCACAGGTTTTATACGCAATTGGTAGCTGAGACACTTGGAAACCAAGGTTCAGCATTTCATGCCTCAATAAAGTTCTTTCGTAAGAGAATTCCATAAAAAAATGTTCAGTGATCTTACAAAAATTCTAAAAAATTGATAAGAAAATGATGTTATGAAAAAAGGAGAAGTAAGATGGCTCTTGTCTCTTTTAGCAAACAACATTAAACAGAAATATCTCCATATTGAGATCAGGATACCAACAGCTTTCCTTTTTCCCAGTAAGTATATAGCCTTCTCAAAAATCACCACTATACTGCCATCTGCTATATATATAGAACATTACCCTGAAATTTGATTACATAATAAAAATAAAAAATATACATCTTCAAGTGCCTATTATGATATGATATAGCATAATCACTAATTTTAAGCTATCAATACCCCAAATAATCACTTATATTCAAGTTGTGTTTCCATGTTTTACATATTGGTTTCACAATATCAGCTATATAATGGAGTATAACAATATCAATTGTCTAATTATCTTCATTCACCGCCATTTCATGAAACTTTTCCATATAAGAATGGTGTTGGAACTTTACCTCATCATTCCCTCGCTAGAGAGTGATGCCAAGAAGGGCACCTGGTAAAAAAATTTGTCACTTGGTTCTTTTACATGGATTTGTATTGTCAGTGTGACTTTATGAAGTCAATTGACATTATGAATGTTATGCCACCAACCCTAACTTGGTTAGGATAAGGTGCAATTGATAATGATGATGGTGATGAATACCCCAGCAAACAAAGTCCAACTAGAGAAAAAGAAAGTGTACAAAACATTGTAGTTTAGCTACTTTAAAAGTGAATTTCTCAAGCTCCAGATCTACAAACTTCTTAATTGACTGCATAAACCTACTTCCCTGAGATTATTCCTAGGGTATTGGCTCTCACAATATCAAATGGAAACTCTTCTAGTCATTTATGAGTTTAGAAATTCCAATTGATAAAAACATCACAGCAATGGCATTAAAAAGTAAAAACACTAAGCATCTTGGAAGGCCATTGAGAGGGAGAGAGAGAGATTTACACGTGACAGGGATGAATTTCTGGCATGTCTTTACTATAAAGTTGTCTGATAAATCAGAGTCTTCTTCCTCACCAGCAAATAGCTGCATTAAGATGACGTTACAAAATTCAAGTCTCATCAAGCATTAAAAAAACATAAAAAGGAAGAATGTCAGCCAAGATATGAACAAGAGAGTCCCCTATTATAAAAACAGCAATACGCATGGATCTGAAAATACACTAAGGCTTGTTTTGTTTTAGTTTTGAATATGAAGCCAAATATTTGTCATGTACCAAGGCTGTGACCTTTTATTTTGTTGTTATCTTTTACTTTGTTGCCATTCATAGCTATTACTGTAATGCTTGGAGGGAATTAGCCTGCTAGTAGAAGGTTCCAAGCAATGCAAGTTGTAAGTAGACCGTTAGGCAACTTGGCTGGTTCTAGAAGGGACTTGGCAACTGTTTTGGCGCCAATCCCAAGTTGAGGCTGTATAAGAGATCAGCTCAACTCATTGTGAAGGCATGATTTGATAGTTGAAGTTTGAATTCTCCCTCCAAAACTTCTTGTTCCTTCTCTCTCTTTCTATTTCTATCTCCCAATTCTACATTTCCTCCCTTATTCCCGCGAATTCCCTCTCAGATCAAAGAGAATTTTCACTGTTAGATCAAAGATCCAACATCTTACAACCCTCGGGTAAAACTCACCCTCAAATGCTAGTTGTTAAGAGGATAGTGCCCAAGAGGTTATAAACCCCACACCAGAAGTGTGAACTTCCAATATGGGACAAGTCTCATACCTTACAATGGATCATAACATACCACCACGCTCTGCAACCCGACGCCCATGACAGCAAACTATGCACTAACTACTGCTAGTCCCGGGCGAACACTGCAATGCCGGCATCACCTCCGTCGCCGCTCGCTTGCACTGAGAGCCATGGGGCTGGCTCTAATACCACTGTTACAACCATCGGGTATAACTTACCCTCAAAAACTAGTTATTAAGGGAAGGGTGCCCAAGAGGTTATAAACCCCACACCAAGAGTCTGAACTTCCAATGTGGGACAAGTCTCATACCCTGCAGTAGACCATAGCATACCACCACGCTCCGCAACCCAATGCCCTGTGCACTAGCCACTGCTAGTCCCGAACGAACACTACAATGCCGTGGTATGTTATGGTCCACTACAGGGTATGGGACTTATCCCACATTGGAAGTTCAGCCCAGGAGTGTGGGGTTTATAACCTCTTGTACACCCTCCCCTTAACAGCTAGTTTTTAGGGTGAGTTCTACCCGAGAGTTGTAACAATATTTCTTTGGTGAACTAATTCCAAAAATTGTTTCTAGAAAATATGCAATGGCCAGTGACTACATATCTTGTTTATTGGCAAATTCATTGGACAGAACAAATTAATTTTAGCCAAATTTATATAAGGCTATTCTTATAATTAGCTATTTGCAAAAACAGGTCCGGGCACTTTTGGATAGCCTATGATGGATTCTAGTAGTAACCATAGACAAAATACAACTTGCAACATGTTCAAGGTGTGTCTTACAATAAAGAGCCAAAGTTAAAGAATTCGAACAACAATTGTTCCTTTGTCTTCTATTACTGTGCTTAGAGTGAGTTGAACATCGCAACAATTTAGGTTTAGTAGTCACCATACTTTATGTACCTTGATCACACCCTCAGTGGAAGAACAATAGCCACAGTACCTTTGCCATTGGAAGCAGCATACCCACAGTTTCTTTATTCTAGACAGAATATAAAGTATATACCTATGGGCATTCATGCAAGTTATTTAGAAAAGTCAAAGAGGGCTATATTTCTTGTAAATTACCATCCAAATTCAGAATAGGAAGGTAATCAATCAAGGTACACTTGCCTATTCTATAATTCTTAATATAACTAGCACATGATCACCATATTAGTAAGATTTTCAAAGAATAAATTAATATTAAGGAAATTTTTCTGATAAAAATACTAATATAAGAGATACTGCATCACTGATAGCAACATGTATTTCAAAGAAGAAATTACCTTGAATGACGAATACAGAAGTATTGCAGCCAGCAACAGGTTTACTGCTTCAAATCTCTAAAACATTAACAAGACAAATTTTATAATTGAACAAATTAGAAATGAAAAAGAAAAAAGAAAGCATACACCAGAAAAACATGTAGTACATTCTCGATCAGCAAGGCAACAACAATAAAGTGGATACACAAACTTGGAGACATGTAGAATTGCATGCATAAATATTTATGTGCACATGTACGAGTACATAGCTAATTAGATTTAACCTGAAGGGTGACTGTTCCAAGAAGGATCAGCGACAAGCGGAAGATGATTGCACCAACAATTCCGTACGAGAGCACCCGACTCTACTTCCATGAAAATCATGAAAAGTCTTCATGTGAGCAAATTCAATCATAAAAGAACAAATAAATCAAAACCAAACAGATATGAAGGTCGCAAAAGTTTATTCAGTATGAAAGCTCTGTATATCACCTGATAAGGAATTGGCACTTTGAAGTACTTGAATATCAAAACAAATACAAAAAGATTGTCCACTGACAAACTCTGCTCCAGTAAATACCTGGACATGTTGAAGAACATCAATTACATTGAACTATGGGGAAAACTCAAAAATATAAACCTTGAGTCAAAGCAAGAAGACACAACAAAAATCATAGCATTGAGGAAAAAAATATGTAAGGACAACCATAAATTAGGTAAAATATTTTAAATGCTAATAGGTAAAATATTTTAAATGAAGAGATTGCCAATTCCAAGAAGCAGGAGAAGCAAATAGAGACTTAGATATGCACATATAAAAGGAGATACTAAATTGATCCCTATTGAGTATACAAGAATATGCAGAGCTCAGCATGTAAGGAAGCAGAGAGTAAAATCAAGTAATGCGAGCTAAAAATTTATTTCAAAGTTAACCTTTTGCCCCCATGAAAAGTGCAAGAATGATAAGAAGTATTGATATTATTCTACAACTCACGTGTAAAGAAAAAACTTCACAAGAAGATGCTTCATTGCCAAATCAAAATGCATGTTTTCAGAAATCATGTACATCTTTTTCATGAGAACAAGGATCAGTTAATTGCTGCACATAGAATTTCAGGGAAAACTGACCAGCAATAAAATTACACTAATAACTTATATATGGAGCAATATGCCATTATCTCCATCAGTGCTTAGACAGAAGGTCCTTTGGCATGGTAGTTCAGCAATACGCTGCACCAGACAAAAGCTACATCAACCATTGAGTTTAAAGTTAAAAGTGCTGAATGCTAAGGCCGAACTCAAATTTCAGCAGTTTTTATAAAACTGCACTTGAACTGCCCTCAGACCAAGTTAACCAGACACCAGTCACTGGACTGATCCAAGTGGCTGGAAAAAATTGGCCACCCAATCTGGTTGTACCACATTCGAAGAAGTTTAACTGCTAGTTGAAACAGTGAATCAGCCAGTCCAATCAGGGTATCATTTTTTTTTTTACAATTCATTTTTATTTTCAGGTCTAAGTTATAGCATTTATTTATTTTGAAATCAAATTCGATTGTTACCTTGGCCCTTACCCTTTTCTGGTTCGATCTTCAGAACATTGAATTTCAGAGTTTGCCTAAATAGATGAAGCACTTGCCTAGACATTTCAAGGATATTCCAGGAAGCAGCAATACTTGGCACCTAGTAGGCTAGTATGGGAAAACTAATTATATTAACTAAAGAATATTGAAGGCGGTTTGTTATACACAGCAACAGAAATATGCAGTCACTAACAGAGAAATATTAATTTTTGATGAAGAACCATGACCCCCTGAGATACAAGTTATAGCATTACAGTCAAACAAACTAGCATAGGCTTCACGCTCCATACCCAGCAAAAAACTCAGATGCCTTGCCAACTCCATCTTTGAAGCCCAAACCAATACCAAATGCAACCGCTGCACATACCTAAAACAATAAATAACTCTGTTGGCTTCTAGTAATGTCACTACAAGAAATAATTTTCATTTAACAAGATATCAAGTTCTTACACATTTAACAACAGTTCTAACATGAGCCCCATAATTTTCATTTTCATCTTTCTTTTCCTTCGGGTTACTTGAAAGGATAGTTGGAGAGGTCTCAACACTGTTAATACTGTGAGAAGATTGAGGACTGGGTATCTCGCCTTCTGGTATGCAGTTGAACAAAACATTATATCCAGAGAAACTATAACAAAGTAACTGCATTAGGAAATTTGAGGAAGATTATTATGCATTATCACAAACATTAGGCATGTTAATAACAAATAATAAAATGCAAAAATAAATAAATAAGTTTACAAGAAATTGCAACTTATCAAACTCCTCTAAACCCTAACAATGACTGGAACTCACCAAATCAAGCTAGTGTAGTAAGTCGTCATAAATCCAATTATCACAAGACAATCATTGAATAATTATGTAACTCCTAAATTATTGACTTAACGGCCCCTGAAAGGCAATAATATTAGTGTGAACATCTCATGTTAACGTTCCAGAGGCGGCTGCCCATCCAGAGACAAACTCGCTCTTATCAATCGTCTTCAATGATAAATCACTCCTTCGCCGCACAATTATAACCGTAATTACCATTTTTTGAGACATATATAGCATAATTCAATGCTGAAGTATGTTCACCTGAGCGAGACAGCCCTTCCTCCTGCTCGGTTCCTCTCGAACATCCAATCGGCGGACAATGCCATCGACGACACCCCCTGCGACCTGCAACTCCAATTCAACTCAAATACCAACCGAAAGTGAAATTATGCATGTGTAATCTACATGTATACAAATAGAAATGGTACCTGAATAGAAGGGGTGAACACTAATCCTGAACGCTGAGGCTGGCGAAACCCTGACCAGGCTGGCCTCGTAAGCAGGAAGAACTTTGAAGCCATTGTTGCAGACGACGGAAGTGAGTCCCATGCTTCGAATCATGTGTCTGGTCTAGAAAATAAAGAGAGAAAATCTGCAATAATTAATGAATTTATAGAGAGAAAGCCCCCTGAAATTTCATGTTCTCTCTGACGGGTATCGGCCGGAGACTTCAGCAGCGGTGAGCAGTGCGGTAACTGGCGCCGTCAGGCGAGAATCGTCGTTTTTTGCCCCGGAGATGCGCTTGATCGATGCGCTTGATATCCATGTACCAATGGTATTGGGCGTTTTCAGGCCATGAAATATGTGTGCGTATGGGGACAATTTGTAATTGAATTAAACCGAATTCATGGTTCCAAACAGGCCTTAACGAATCAAATTTGGAGATTCTTCTTCATAAATATCTCAACTTTTAGAAATAAAAATACTTCTAATGATTATAATTAGTTTAAAAAAAAATTAAAGTCAAAATAATACTCCACTAGTTTTGGTTTTTGGTGTTTAAATAGCAAAAAGTATGTAAATATTTTTAACCAACAAATATTTTATATTAAAATATAAAACATGACTCATCTATAAATTTCAGTACGTTATTTATAAAAAAAAATTGCAATCTAACTCATAAAGTTTAGCAAAAAGTATTAATAACATTTGAGAATATGTAAAAATTACTCTATTATGACATTACAGTCACCCTTACTGTTAAATAGTAATTTAAAAGTCGTGACGATGATCTTCGTTGGTGTTGACATATATATGTGTATAAATTATCCAAAATATCCTTTTGAGTTTGTAGTTGTCGACATTCAGAATTAGTCTATCGTGATTCGCAAACCAATAATGAGATAATGGATCCAAAAGTCAAGAGAATAAACAAAATAGAACAGATAATAAGTCACACACAGAGAGTTTTTACGTAGTTCGATTAGAACGTTGCCTACTTCACGACTATTATATGATTATTTCGGTAGAGTAATAGTATGTCATTTATTATTGTTGTCTATTTGTAATGGTGTTTTTGACTAATTCTTATAGTGTGGGTGTTTACAACTTATATAAAATCTAAAATAATATGATAATATTATGGAGACAATATGTCATTATCAATCCCATAAAATCGGAAGTTAATTTCTCATTATCCGAGATATGGTTTGCCTTATATAGAATAGGTGAGTCCCTATCTCTGGTTGTTCCGTAATTTTGTTGTTATGCAAGTTGAAGGATTATGCCAATGAGCTGAAAGTATTGCTGAGAGCTCGCTCGATTAAGCCAGCAAGCTAGGAGCATCATTGAGAGCTTATTTGGTTGTGCGGTTTGAGCTCGGATCTCAGCAACATGTGACCTTATTCTGACGAGCTTGGCCTTCAGCCTATTGGGTTTTAAAGAATTGGGCCGATTTGCTGGGTCGAGTCTAGCCCATAAAAATGGTATGGAAAATATCCATAATAGTAGCCTTTAGATAATATTTGTTAACCAATATATAGAGAAAAAATATAAAATATTAAATCATTTCATATTTTATTGTGTGTGTTAAATTTATATAACGATCATTATAAAATAACTCACGTGACTTAAAAAAAAAATTAGATCTCTCCTATTCTCAAAATAAACATATATTGAATTTTATAGATAAGAAAAAAACAAGCCATATATTTTTTAATGTATTTCAAAAATTTTAACAAATAATTTTATAAAAAATATTAAATTACTTCTAAGCTTTATATTAACCATTTAATACCTTGATTCGAAAAATATTATAATTTTATTTTAATACAATATTATCTTAATTATTCTAACAAATGTTATCTTAATAAATAATTAATTTGACATTCAATATTCTTTGTAAATCACATAATAAGATTTAAGTATGAATATTAATCGACAAATAAGGAGGATGTGTACTTGTTGACAAAAATTCCCCTTTGTAAGCCAATGTTTGAAGCTATGATAGGTGGTGGAGATTAAAAATATTGGGTGAATCAATTTCTCTTAAAATATAGGGACAAAAAGGTAAATGACTTAATATAATTATGTTTTTAATGTATTTATGTAGACACTCATAGGAGATTAATTGAATAAATTTGGAAAAATAGTGAAAATTTATTGGATTTTGTGAAAATGCTAAAATTATAAGGGCACTCCACTTCTGTGAAATTACAAAAGCATCTCATACACGTTTTATAAAATTATAGGAGTATTTATTATCGTTCAATTTAAGAAAAAAAAATGAAACAATTATACGTATTTTTTTAAATACAAGGACAAATTTGTTATAAGCACTCCATAATAACTTTTGTTATTTTTATTGTATCAAATATATTTCTTATAAATTTGCTAATCTTGTGATATTCTTTGTAATTTACTTTATTTTTTTACCTTCTGCAACAAACTCTCATGTCTAAAAGTGGGTTTGATCGGGTGCTAATTAACTCCGCTAAGGCATGGTTTTTAGATAGAGATGGGAGGCCATTTTGGGCATTTTAAAATATTTAATTATGATTAACTAATAATTTTAAATTATAACAAAGTTTTATACACTAATGATGCATTTGGTGTCCAAATCAAATATTGATTAAATAAAGTTAAACGAGATAAAATATTGATTATACTAAATAATTAGATCTTATGTTTAGTATTTTGAAGTTTAAAAAAAATATAAACTTATATTAATGTTATTGACTTGCCTAATCCTTTAATTTAATAAATTTATAAAAAAAAATCATCAATTTTAATAAATATTTACTTATTTGTCAAAGAGATTTATCAATAGATTATATAACACATGTCAAAATAATGAAAATACCCTTTACTATTTACAAAATTACTTTTTCATATTTTTTCGTGATTGTTTATTTATTTATCTTTCTCTTATTTTTATAATTACATTCAATAATCATTTTTTTTTCTTGAAATTATTGTCGATCCTCTATTACTCGTACTCTCGATTTCGATAAAAAAAATAAATTATATACAAATTTATAACCTTTATCTAAATCAAATATCGAATATATAATTTGCTCACCGCTTTAACTTATTTCCTAAGGACGCTTTTCTCTTATGATCATAGTAGGGGGAGTAATTTTTCAAGTATTTTCCTAATGTTTCGGTCACTCATTGAGTAACTCTCTCTGATAAATAAGCAAAATCTTAAATTAAAATAAATTAAATTAAGTAGTTCCAAATTATTTGACCCCGCTGTAGAAGAAGTTCACGCTGTTAGGTGAAGTGATAGACGTGACGGTTCAGGGGTAGAGGAGTAATTAAAGCACGATAATATCTCGACGATCGGCGTTTCCATTTAAATACTTTATTCCTTCGATACATTTTCTCTCTACTATCGACTAGAGAGAGGAGAGAAGCATCGAAAAATATCGAGTGGCGCCCCGTCCGAAGCATCAGGAAAGCACATATTCTCTTTCCTCTTTCTCTCAAGCTCCAGCAATGGCGACCACGATGAATGAGGAAAACCCTAGAGGAAGCGTCGACCAACAACAACAACAAGAAGAGGCGCCTTCAGATCCTACCAGCAGGAGCGACGCCGCTTCGTCGATTCGCCAACAGTTACCTCCGTCCGCCACCGTCGCGGACTCGTCTCTCAAGGACGGCGGGGAATCGAAGGTTGCGGCCGCGAAGGGCGGCGACGGAAAGGACGATCCAGTTACCGATACTCAGAAGAAGATCCGCCGAGCCGAGCGGTTCGGCACGCCCGTCCAGCTTTCCGAAGAAGAGAAGCGCAATTCACGAGCCGAAAGGTATCGTCCTTTTTTCATCTTTTGAGCGTGTTTATTTTATTCTTCCATACGTCTCTTTATATAATTTGATATAATTTGGGGTTAGGTTTTCCTTTTTCTATTGACGTGCTCGGTCTGTTTCAACTTGTTCTCACCAAATCAGGGTTTACGATTGTTTATGCCGTCGGAGTGCATTTCTCACCCTTTATAATATCCGAACACGTTCGAATTTGTGGGTTGCTTCTTATGTGCGTAAAAGCATTCCTGTTGATAGATAATAAAGAAACACAACGGTGCTTTAAGGGAAAAACCGTACAAGATTAGCCAATGGACGGACTACTTACAAAGAATGGTCATCAAAAACAGTACAAAAAGCTTGAATGTAGAACGGATAGACTTTTTTATTGTTCAGAGAATTACCTGTTTATTATCAAATTGATCTGTTACTATCTTCTTTCTTTTTGAGAATTCGCCATTTATTTTCAACAAGGGAGCATCCTGGAACTTCAATAGCCTAAGGGAGTGCAAATGTTATTTTTTACGATATCAAACCAAGAAATGAAATTTTGACGAATACTCGTTCTTTGTCGTCTTATTTCCTATTGTAACCAACAAATGAACAAACATAGTTTCAATCCCTTCATTGGCCTTCTTATATAATTTCCCTATATTTTTCCATGTGGAAATTATAATATCAAACTCTGCATCAAAGAAAGTGCCACCCTCAAATAGGAGGAGTTGCTCAGTACAAAAAGTTGGCTGATAGAAATGGTGCTTGTGTTGAACAAGAAGTTATTGTGAAGGAGTTGTTTGGGCATTGAAGTTTGATTGCAAGGATAGAACTTAATCTCGGGGTCTTGGGCTTGAATCTGCCATAGTTACACAGGTTTGGTTGATGAATGCAGGGAAGAATGAACTAGTAGGGAATCATGTTAGGTAGTATTTTGGCACTAAGTTGAACATGTTATCTGTTGGTGGGTGTGGGAATAGGATTGGCCTATGGAGGAGTGGATAGTAATATAGAAGTCTATGTCATGTGCCCGCAAGTTATAAGGGCAAGGCGGGCATAATTGTATGTTGCATGGATAGTAAGGGCTCTACTGTAATAACCTAGTAGGCAGTTATGCTAATTTTGAATTTAGCGCCTATTTCTAGCGGAGGATCAGGTATCAATCAATACAAACTGAATTCTCTTTCCTGCCTCACTTTCATCTTCTCTCTCTCGACTCTTCTCTCATTCTTCCCCCTCAATCCTCTCCCTAAGCCTCCCTAATTCTCCTCAGTTCTAGAGGAGAATTCCCTTTCCAGAACGGGAGTCTGAAAGTGTCACGAAAGGACTCCAAAATTCTTCCCTTCAATCTTATTTACCTCGCTGGAGGTTGATTTGATTTATGCACCAGCTTCCTTTATAGAATAGGAAGTTGCTGAAAACATTTTAAGAAAGATTCTAAACCTAGATTAGGAAACCTATACAACCTTTAGGATAAAACAACTTATAGAAATAAACATAAATCAATCAATCTAAATCTGAAAGATACATTCCATAAATAAATACACCAAACATATCTTGTCCCATATCTTGTTCCGTGAATAGGAACGAGATTAGGAATCCTTGCTGCTGTCAGAAAGTCTAGAAGTTGTAGACTAGAGTTACCTAGTTTTTTGGTCTCATTGCATGATATTGTGGGCCCACCCCTTTGCAAGTTGATGTCTATGCAATCACAGGAATAGTAAAGAGGGAGCCAAATTTTATGGTTTTTTACTTTCTAGGAATCCTATTTTCCCTTGTAACTGAAAAACGCAAATATAATAAAGTGAAATCTAGGGAGAAATTTTTACAAGACAAATGTACAAAATTTCCTATTATGCTGCAATCCATGTTACAATGGCTTTATAGAAGATATGGCTGCAAGCTAGATTCATGTAGCTGATCCCACCTAGTGGGATTAAGCAATGGTGTATTGTTGTTGTTAAGGCAGTAAATGTCTTTTTACATGATTTACTTGAAAAAATGGCTGTACATCTTACTTCGATTGTTGTCCATGCATTTGGTTGACTTGAATTGAGTTGTGTCCAAGCTGCTCTTGGAAGACTATAAGTTTAGTCTTCCTCGAGATACTCAAGATAACAAAAATTTGAGTGTTGGATATTCTGGTATCATGCTCACACAACTTTTCTCAAGCTCCTTCCAATCTTCATCACTCATTTTTTGTGATTCCCCCTCTTGTCCCTCTAATGCCTTTGACAAAGCTTGTTGGATTCACCCTTTCTCTCCAAGAGCTTCTCTATTTCTTGATCTATATGGATCTTAGATGGGTGAGAAAATATTCTTTTCGTTTATGGGAGAGAGAGATATAAGATACTATGGGTTTGGGTTAGTGTTAACTCAAGAAAAATATAAGGGGCTGTTTAGTGTTAGAGCCAAGTAGAGACAATGGTGGACTTCCTAGTTCGATGTGAATCAGTAGTCCACGGTAGGAAAGTAGGAAGAAGAATAGGGAGAAGGAAGTAGAACAGAGGGAAGAGAGAAGAGAAATTGAGAGAGAAATAGATATTCTTCTTGATATTCGATAATGATCTCCCGAGGCCTCGGGGAGTATTTACAGGGTCTTAGGGTGATGCTGCCACATTAGATCACTTCCCAAACGGTTGCAACCGTGTCTTTTGTCCTATTCTAACCTAACATGTGCTCTTTCTCTCTCTTACTAATTCTCTAATAGAAAGATTCCCAAATACAACAGTAAAAGTAAAGAAATTACAGAAACTATAATAGTAAAGGAAATACAAAGGAAATTTAAAAGAGTCACAACCACTAAGAGAAAACAAAATCGCTAAAATAAGATTCGATCCTTGACAATTCCCCCTCCCTTAGCAACTTCTTGTCCTCAAGAGATGCTAAGAAGACTGGCAACTCTTAGAAATTGCTGAAGGAGACTAGGTAGGTATTCTCAAGTGCTGCTTCCCATAGCTCCATTTTTCCATTTCACCAACACTTGTATAAGAGGGGCCCCTTGGTTGTAAACCTCCTTTCTATCCAATATGGCCTCTAGCTCATTGCCTTGATTCACTTCCTTAGGGAGAGAGGGTAATGTAGGCTCACCTGTTTTGCTTCTGCTGAACTTTTTAACAAGGATATATGGAACATTGGATGAATGTGCAGCGTTCTAAAATGCGTTAGGCGCTAGTCTAGCGCCAGGCTGGGGCCTAACACCTAGGATGCCTAGGCAGGGCTTAGGCGGTGCATAAAAAAAATATTTAAATAAAATTTATATTATCCTAAATACACATATATACATATATATTCATATATATATATATAAACAAATCATATATATAGAGGTTATATATATAAATCTATCTCTATTTATATATATAAAGTTATAAACACATCATATATATGATATATCTATATATTAATAGAATTATTATATTATATATATAATATTGTGCATATATAGACCAAAGGGGCGAGAGAGAGCAAAGGTTGAGACTCAGAGAGAGAGAGACAGCAAATCTTCCTGCAAGCATCGATGGCGGCTGCAACTAGAGAGAGCAGGCAGCTTGCGACGAGAGAGGCTCAGACAAAAAGAGAAAGTGATGAGAGATGATTGGCGACGACGACAACATAGAGAGCAAGCGGCTACGGTGAGACGAGACGAGACGAGACGAGACGAGAGAGAGAATAGGTAAGGGGGAAAAACCCTAAATCAACTCATACTAAACTTAATGTGCGGCTGAGGCGGTTCATGGGGCTAGGCGACCGTCGTGGCCAATTAGGCGCCGCTCGGCACCGATTAGCCGGGCTGGCGCCTAAGGGGTTGATTAGGCCAAAATTGCGGCGGCTAGGGGTTGTCCAACGCCTAGGCGGCCGCTTAGGCTGATTTTTAGAACATTGTGAATGTGTGTTCCTTCAGGTAATTGCAAGCGATAGGTAACCTTTCCCACTCTATAGGATATGGCCCAAAATACCTTGAGTTGAGCTTAGACACTGACCCTGGGGCGAAGGACTTCAGATGAGGGTTCCTTAGCTTTAGATATACCTTTTCTCCCACTTCAAACTCCCGATCACCACTCCTCCTAGTGCATTGCTTCATCCTATTCTGGGCTAATGTTAGCTTTTGCTTGAGTTGTTGTAGTACTACCCTCATTTGCTGCAAATACTCTTTTAACAAAGGCTGTGGTAGGTTGCCCTCCTAATGTCAGTAAGGGGGGAGATTTATACCCGAACAATGCTTCAAATGGGGATATTTTCAAAGAAGAGTGGTGGTTGAAGTTATACCACCATTGGGCTAAAGCTACCCACTTATGCCAACTCTTTGGTTGTAAAATACAAATGCATCTTAGGTATGTCTCCAGTACTTGATTCACCCTCTCAGTCTGCCCATCCGATTGGGGATGGTAGGCAATCAACATTTTCAGTTTAGTACCCAAGGTCTTCATAAGCTCCTGCTAGAAGAGGCTCGTGAATATCTTATCCCTATCAGAAATTATGGCTTCTGGAACCCCATGCACTCCCACCACTTGGTCCATGAATACTCGGGTGACTTCTTGAGTTGTATAGGGATGAGCCAGCCCTATAGAATGGGCAAACTTAGTTAGACTGTCAACCACCACAAGAATACTGTCTTTACCTTCTGACTTAGGTAGCCCCTCGATGAAATCCATGGATACACTTTTTCAAGCTTGATCAGCGACGGGCAATGGTTGTAACCTATGTTGCACGAAAACGGAAACATGAAACGTTTCCGATAGGAAACGGAAACGTGGAAACGAACATTCTTCTAAAAAAATAGGCATAAATAGGGTAAAAAACGGGAATAGGAAACGTTTCATAAACGTTTTGGAAACGGGGAAACAGCTTCTTTGAGGTGTTTCCGGGTTAGGCCACGTTTTTGTGCTTACACCTCTTGTAGGTGTCACAAGTTAACACAAACTCCCTCACCTCCACCTTGAGCCTTGGCCAATAAAACAATTGCTTCACTTGGTTGTAGGTGTTCTGAACTCCAGAATATCCCCCTAAGGGAGACTTATGTAGGGTTTGCATAATTCTCCTTTTGAGCCCTTCACGGTTTTCAATGACAATCCTTCCATTGTTCCTTAGCATTCCCTCCACCAGTGTGTATCCCTTTACCCCTTTAGGGTCAGCAACCACTCTCTCCAAAACTACCTTAACCTGCTCATCCCCTTCATAACTCTCTATCACCTCATGATACCAGTCCGGAATTACTGTAGTGATGGTTGTGGTACTTCCCTCCTCATGGCATCTCGAAAGGGCATCCGCGCCACATTTTCCTTCCCCCTTTTGTATTGTATCGAATAGTCTAAACCCATTAGCTTAGCTATGCCCTTCTTTTGTAATTGAGTATGTAATTTTTGTTGAAGCAAAAATTTCAAACTCATTGTCAGTTTTGATTATGAATCTCCCTCCTCCTAGATAATGTCTCCATTTATCCATTGCTAATAGGATTGCCAAAAATTCCTTCTCATATATACTAAGACCAAGATGCCTCGTGCTTAAGGCTTAGCTTAAAAATGCTATTGGCCTTCCATCCTGCGTCAATATGACACCTATCCCCGTTCCACACGCATCAGTTTCCAACACAAATGGTTTGCTAAAATCGAGTAATCCTAGGGTTGGCACTCCACTTATAGCCGCCTTCAATCTTTCAAACGCTTCCTCTGCTTCCTTTCCCCAACTGAAATTTCCCTTCTTCAAGAGGTCTATTAATGGCTTACTAATGACTCCATAGTCCCTTACAAACCGGCGGTAATAGCCTATCAAACCCAGGAACCCCCTCAATGTCCTCACTATGGTAGGTTTGGGTCATGCCAACATGGCTTCTCCACCTTTCTCGGATCATTGCTCACTCCTTCTCCCGAGATCAAATGCCCTAGGTACTCCACTTGACTTTGAACAAAGGCACATTTGGACCTTTTGATGAAAAGCTGATTAGCTCTAAGGACCTCAAAGGTGGTGGTTCTTAGGTGAGTAAGGTGTTGGTCCAAGGTGGGGTTGTACACAAGTATATCATCAAAAGAATACAAGTATAAATTTTCTCAAATAAGGTTCAAAAATTTGGTTCATTAGGGATTGAAAGGTTGCAGGGGCATTGGTGAGCCCAAAAGGCCATGGTGTGTTCTAAATGCAGTTTTATGGATGTCCTTAGGATTCATTTTGATCTGGTGGTAGCCTGAGCGAAGGTCAAGTTTGGAGAAGTATTTGACATTGTATAATTCATCCATTAGGTCTTCCACTAGGGGTATGGGAAATTTGCCCTTAACAGTTAAGGCGTTTAATTGCAGGTAATCCACAAAAAAAGCGTCATGTTTTGTCCTCCTTTTTGACTAATAGGATAGATGAGGCGAAAGGACTTTGGCTAGGTCTTATGAATGATTGGCTAAGCATGTCCTTCACCATCTTTTCGATCTCTGTTTTTTGAATTGGGGAGTAACGGTATGATCTAATGTTTATGGGTTTGGAGTTGGGCTTAAGGTTGATAGGGTGATCCAAGGATTGGGTAGGAGGTAATGTGGTAGGCTCGGTAAAGAGGCCCTTAAATTCTAACAGTAATTCATCAATAAGGGGCTGAGGTTGTACCTATTCAATCTTCCTTTGTTGGTGGCTGATAGTGAGTTGCTATTCTCCTTGCAACACCCGTTCCAGGCCTTCATCCACTACCACAATTGAAAATAGTTGTGCCAATTGGCACCACTTGAGAAAACAATGTTGAGATATTTGCTTAAGGATTAGTCTAGGGCTCAGTTGTATAGTGTTAGTTAGAAGTTGTTAGAATAAAACTTCTAGAAGCATGTAAATCAGGGGCAGTCTTGTAATAGCAGTAGGTAGTTATTTTTCTATCTTGTATTCTCGTCCTCTATGTTCTATAAATAGAAGGGCGTGAGTGTCTCTTAGGTAAGAAGGTTTTGCGGTCTATCTTGTGGGAAGAGTATGTGCTGTCAAAGCTGAGAGTAAAGGGTATTTCTTTGTAATCTCTGGTTAGTTCTTGGTCTGGTAATTGGGCCGAGGGTGTGCAAACAACATATGTAATCTTGTATTCCTGTTTGATCAAGATAGTGAAAGCAAGGTCGTAACAGTCTGGATGTAGGATCTCTTCCAAGAGTTCTGAACCAGGATAAATCCTTTTGTTGTTGTGTGAGTACTTGTGGTTTGATGTTGTGTTCTTGTATCTTTCTGTTTTCAGTTTTGGGTTAAGTAGTGAAGGGTTGTGTTTAGCTGTGTGAGGAAATCGTGTGTGTGTGAATTTGGTGAGATCTATTTTAACAAACAACTGTGCCAATTCTCCTCCCAGCCTCCCAGTTGTAGCAACCTAAGGTCTGCCTTAAACTTCTCTCCTTGCATTTCCCAACAGAAACCTGGACAGGCTGAATTACTCAGCACCCTACTCTCATTTGCCATGGTCACACTCAAGGGTTGAGTGCCCGTGAGTGGACATTTTAGCTTCTTAGCAGTGCCTTCATCTAGGAAGCTGTGAGTGCTTCCACTGTCAATGAGAATCGACAAGTTACTTTCCTTGACCTTATCCTCCACCTTAATTATCTTGTTATCAGTCATTCCCGTCAATGCATGTAATGAAATCTCTCCATTATCTTTTTCCCCATATTCTCCATTTTCTCCGTTTTCTTCAATTCCATCTCCTCCTCCTTCCAATTCATCCCCGGTATCCCCTTCTAACAATAGTAGTTGGTGTCTACATTGATACCCGGGGTAATACTTATCCCCACACTTATGTCATGATCCTTGGGGATGAGTTAGGGTATGAGAGGAAGATCGAGAATATTAAGAGAAGAACTTGGGGGAGAAATCAGTTGGGAGGGAGAGAATAGCAAGAGATAAGGGAGGAGATCATCGAGAAAGAGAGAGAAATATTAGAGAGAAATAGAGTTTTCAATTCATTTTCATCTTGCCTACTTCCTATAGCTAAGGCAATATATATATAGCCTCATTTAGCTACCAAACAAAGCTCTCCAACCACCTAAGCTACAAGACAAAAGGGAAAAGACAAAAAGAGAAAAATATCCTAACAAATTATTGCAACTTTATTACAATGATGCCCTTCTATTGTTCCTTGGGTCATGACAATTCCCCTCTTTTTGAGAGAGTTCTTGTCCTCAAGAACTTGCAGTAAGTAGCCATTGCTTCATCCAATTCACACATTTTCTAGCTGATTTATCTTCCTTTCTTTCTTTCTCCTTCTAGGCCTCTTCTTCTTCTTTGTTCTTAAGTGCCCAAGATCAATCCCAAGCCTAAGTTGCCCTAGAACTTCCATAGGTAAGCACGTATTCCTAGCTACCGTGATTTCATTTCCATCCAACCCACTGCCATATTTTATTGCAAAACTTCCAGCAACATCCTGGAAATGCAGCAATGGCAAATTGCTGGTTTGCCTTCGATACTCAGCAGGAGAATTCCTCTCCAATTCCCGAAACTCCTTCTGCCTCCTGTTATCCCTGTCATCCAACTGGCTGCACCATTTAGCTCTAGTTTAGGACTTCCATGATTATCATTTGGAACATCCTTATCAAGAACTTCTTTTCCAAGGGGATCGGTGTTTTCCTTTAATGCTCCTTTTGTCCAAACACCTTGGACCAAGCCCCTGATGTCGCTGCCAGCATTGTTGTTACAGCCATCTTCCTTGTGAATTCCTAAGCCTACATCAAGGTACTCATTTTTCGACTGCTCTATTTTAAGAAAGTCCCTTTTGTTAAGACTCCCATGATAATCCTCGAAGAATTCAATGGGAAAGTTGTAATGATACTTCTTAGTAAGTATCATTGTGAACTCCTGCAATTGTTCATGTAACATACGTCCAAATTCCTTGCACGCTTCATGTATCCCACTATTGGGTTTTTTGTCAATTTGGCTAGGCTCTTTATTCCACCTTTCCTTTGCTTGATTCTTTTGGATAAAATGATCATGATTCTTGTTGTTGCCAACTGAAAATGCAGCCTTCTCCTGCTGCCATTGAGGCTCTAATTGCCTCCCCTAGCTTCCCGAACAAGACACCCCACTGAAGATGCAACATTCTTCTGTTGCAATTGAGTCTCCCACGGCCTCACGTGTATATTATCTATCTTGGCAAAACTTTCATGGGTGAAACCAGCCACATGCCAAGAAACTGGAACTCTGTCCACCTTGCTTCGCCTCCCAAATTCACACGTCCAAACCAAGGGTTGTTCTATCGCTTGGAAATTAACCATGTTGGCCGGTAATAGTCTAAACGGATCAGAATTCACCTGGTTAGCTTGCTGATGAAGTCTGCCTCTCGAACTCCAAACCTCAGTGCTACGACAACCATCTATCATCCCAGGCATCGGAATCAATTTTTCGAAAATCACCCGTCTCCTGCACTGCTTCAAGTTGCTTCGAAATTTAAGCGACTCTACCTAGATTTGTCTAGATCCAATTCAATGGCCGAAGATTTAATCAGCCTCCTACAAGTTGCCCCTTTCTGTGACGCCATCCAGTTCACAATTACCTGGCCTTTGAATCCGCTTTAGCTTATGGCAAGTTAGTCGTAGCACTAGCAACGCACACGCACCGGTCGGAAGCTTCACTGTCTGTTCGCTCCAGTCATGATTGTTGCCAATCACAAACTTCTTGCCAATGACAGCCCAGCCCGTGATGCTTCAAAGCTTCCTTCCCCTGGCTTTGCCCAATCACTGGCTGTAATTTGACAATGGCTGCGACACCCACTTCCTCGCCCAAACTAGGATCGCCAGAAACCCACTGCACAATCACGATCGCTCGGAACTCCTGCAACAGTCGCGATCTCTTGGCCGTCCATATCAACCTCCAGTCGCCCAACCAAATCGCGTCACCCTTTCCTAGTCACGACCTCCTGGCTGTTTGCGTTAACCTTCGATGGACTCGAAATCGCCTCAGGACGTTCGCACTCTTCGTCCGCTACAGTCACGAGCGCCTGTTGGCCCGCGTCACCTTCGACAGACTGTCGCCTCTCATGAATGACCGTCTGTTCGCGTCGCCTTCGATGTGCCCGCTGGTCGACCCACCTTTGTTCAGCTGCTCAGACCGTCAGTTCTGTTGCGATTAACAGAGGTCGCTGGCTCTGCTATGAATCGGCGATGGAAATTATAGCCGACAAAAATTGGCCAACTCACTTACAAGAACGATTGAATTTACAACCGAGGAACAGTGGGCTCTGGTCGGAATCACCTTCCGATCCAGATGAGCAGCACACCGTTGAGCCCCAATTGGATTCGCCCTCAAATCGGAGCCGCAACAGAATCACAGCCGAGGATGATACGGCTCTGATGCCAATTTGTCATGATCCTTGGGGATGAGCTAGGGTATGAGAGGAAGATTGAGAATATTAAGAGAAGAACTTGGGGGAGAAATCAGTTGGGAGGGAGAGAATAACAAGAGATAAGGGAGGAGATCATCGAGAAAGAGAGAAAGAGAGAGAAATATTAGAGAGAAATAGAGTTTTCAATTCATTTTCATCATGCCTACTTTTTATAGCTAAGACAATATATATATAGCCTCATTTAGTTACCAAACAAAGCTCTCCAACCACCCAAGCTACAAGACAAAAGGGAATAGACAAAAAGAGAAAAATATCCTAACAAACTATTGCAACCTTATTACAATGATGCCCTTCTATTGTTCCTTGGGTCATGACAACTTATAACAGAGCACAGGTTGTCTTCTCATATCATTATACTTCCCACCAACGTTGAAACCTATTGAATTCTTTATCCCTTGGTTGCGTCTATTCCATTCCCGGTTATAATTCTTCACCCCTGAGCTCAGGGTCCCCATAGTTAAATTTTTATGCTGCTATCTTTGCTTTCTCATTAATGCTTCCACCACCATCTCTTGTAACCTTGCACTCTCCGCTGCTTGTTCCACTGTCATAGGCCTAATCATTTTCACCATAGGCCTCAAATCATCAGTAAGCCCACTCAAAAAGCTAGACACAAGGTAAGCTTCGGTTAGATGGGGATCGTTGTTGATCATCAAGGACCTTAGCTCCTCAAACCTCCTCAAGTAGGTATTCGCCTCCCCCACCTGTTTTAATTTGTTGAATTCCTCAATAATGTCCAACATACTCCTATCACCAAATCTCTCACACAGCCTATCTGCAAACTCTTCCCATGCAAGGTTATCCCTGACCCTAGTCCACCCCTGGTACCAAGCGTCTACCAGGTTATCGAAGTAGGCGGAGGCCAATGCTACCCTTCTTCCCCTAGCACATTATACCAATCAAACATATGCTTGCATTTCCTTATCCACCAGCGGTGGTTATTCCCATCAAACATTGGAATCTCCAACCAAGGCATAGGAAATCCCAGATGTTGGGGATGTTAGCGTTCTTCTCTACCTCCATCTATCATATTATCTACATCTCTCTTTGGTTCAATTCCAATCTCATTCTCCCCAACTACTCTGTCTCTTCTATTTTCTGGCAATATGGGCTCTATTCTATCTTTGGGAGGAAAATTAGGAGCCAATCTTATTGTGTTTTGGCGAGTGAACATGACCATAAACTATTGTAGCTGGGCCCCCAACTCTGCTCTCATTTTTGTGCGTTATCCTCCAGCATTTGGCTAAAAAGGATGAAGGATCTTATCCAACAAAGTTCATCCACAGCATTGAAGGGGCATGAGGGGAAACCAGAAAAAAAATTAGTGATGTTGAAGTTTGCCTTGAGTTTTGTCCTAGAAGATAGCAAAACCGGAAGGAGCATGAAGGAGTAGTATTGGCTGAAGAAATTAGGCAGCTAGGGGTTAAGTGTAATTAGTACATTTTGTTGGGATTAATATGTAATTTCCCTAAGTTAGTTAGTTGCCTAAGTGTGTCTGCCTCCTCTATAAATAAGAGGGCAAGGCAGCAGTCTAATAACTCCTCTCTCTTGTCAAGTTCTCTGTTTCTATTGTGAGTATTCTTTGTTCTAGAGAAAGTGAGGCATGTGTATTGTGTTCTTGAGTTTTCTTGGAGTGAACAAGGGTTGTACTTGAGCAATAGGGTTGAGAGAGGGCTTGGGCTTTGTGCTGATCAGTTTCATCCTAATAAAAGGCTGCTCTTGGTGGGTGTTTGAAGGCTGGATGTAGGATTGCCAAAGGCATTCTGAACCAGGATAAATCTGCGCCTAATGTTGTTTGGTTTGATCTTTTAAATTCAGTTATTTTCTTTTCTGTCGTTCAGTTTTATGTTCTTACATTTACATTGCATCCGAGAGTGTTTAAGAGGGTTTTCTCGCCTAAGGTTGTAATCTAAGAGTCCTAAGGTTAACAAGTGATGAAGATTGGAAGGAGCCTATGAAGCATGGGCATGGACACGGGACCTGAATTTTTCAAGTAAGTGGGACATGATGGAGGCCTGATATGTTAATTAATAAAATAAATTTTTATATTTTTAATGGCATAATAAAGTATCAAAACTATATCCCAAACTCATAAATATGCGTTTAAACTTTATAAAAGCCAAAATTCCGAAAGAATAACTCTAATCTTAATTAGCATTCAACTCATAGCCCAGTAATCTTTGTCCTTTATAATTCAATTGCAAAGCTAGAGAATAGAAGTGTGAAGGGTACGAAAACTATACAGTCATGCAATCAAAACGTGGAAAAACAAGAGACTCGTGCAATTGCCAAGTTGTAAAACTGAAAGTGAAGAGTCAAAAAAGAACACCCTTATTTTTTAGTCTTTGAAGTGTCTGCATAGTGGATCTACGCATCTTATGAGTGCCCCCTACTGTATATTTTTAAAATTTTTTTAGAAAGTGTTGGACAAGTATCGGAGGCATGTCAGTGTATGAGATGGCTCCAACACCAGTATGGCAGTCCCTAGGAAGTGTCTGTGCTTTTATAGGAAGGAGCTTGAGAAAAGTTGGTAGCATGATATGTCTTGTCTTGTGTAATGAATAACATTATAAAAAATGATATTGATGAAGATTCTAGCTCAAAAATTTTGGGTTGGGGAGGCACTAGATCATCTGCCAAGGTGGATCTTTACAAGGCATGTGTAGATTCGAATTTAGAACTTTGAATGATGTTCAATGCTTTGGATGCAACACATATGGACAGTTTAAGAGGGATGCCCAAAGAGAAAGGACAAGAGCAAGCCAAAGGTTAAGAGGATAACAGTCAGTGTTCTTTTCTGATAGTTGATGGGGAGGTCTATATAGTCAGTCAAGGTAATGATGCATTTTCTAATTGGTATTTAGATTCTGTTGCATTACTCATGTATGCTGTAAGAAGGATTATTTTGTGACACTCAAACAGGGGATGACTATTACCCAATTTAGCAGTGGAGGTCATGAGTATTGGTACTGTGAGGATCAAAATGTTTAGCAGGGGATAGCTATTAGAAGTTTGAAGAGTGTGGCTTATGTCTCAAAGATGCACAAGGATTCAATTTCTCTGAGTTTGTTAAACTTTGGTTTCATTTAAAAGGCTGAAGGTGGAATGGGGTTGTAAAGGTTACTCAAGGTTACATGATCTTAATGAAATGATTGCATCAAGGGATATATTGTTTGGATGGTTATACAATGAAGAACTCAAGTACAAGCTAGAAATGGCATGCAGGTGCCAGAGGTCGCAGGTATGTGCAAAGCAGTTTTGTTTGCAGTGGAGCCATTGAAGGGAAATGCACATATTCTTCAGTATGCAAATGGATGTAAAACGACAAATCTTGTCAGTGATACGATGGAGAGGTTTGTGGACACTCTTTGGAGTCAAGTGGTGTTATTGACTCAGTTTTAGCTACACATGTTGCATTGGTCATGTTCAGAATTAGGAGTAGGAGAGTTAATTCGATTCTCTGTAGCTAGGAAGGAAGACCAATGAGTTTCTTAGTGTTTGGACAATCCAAGTCAAGGTGGAGATATGCTGGGTTGACTTGAACTGGTGGCCAGGTCTTAAAGGCTAAGTTGCTTGGAGGGGTAACTAAGTTAGCTTGAATTGGTGGCCAAGTCTTAAGAGGACTATAAATATAATATTTTGCAGGTTTGAGTATTGAGTATTTTTGGTGTGAAAAACATTCAAGGGTTTGAAAGTGCCAACTACTGCATTCCATGTCATCCGTATGGATCCATTAAATTATTGGACATCTGCTTATTATGTAAGTTGATGCTATTCTTGAATGTTATGGTCTTGGCTGAGGGTTGCTAGAGCGCGTCACCTTTCTTCAATGACTTGCATTTACTTAATTCATGCTCCAGTTGTATCACTATTGGTGGTTTGTTAAATGCCAATACCACCCTGTCTCACTGCAGATTTGGCACTGGGCCTCTGCATGGGTCAGACACATCGAAGAAATCAGAGGAGCAGAAGAGGAAAGCCAGAGCAGAGAGGTTTGTCCATGCACTTCTGTACTTCCTTAATTATTTCATTATTTAGTGCCTTGTATATGAATTTACTAAAATATCTTTCATCAGTTTGCTTCTTTTCCTTTTAATTGGTTTTATTATTATTTTTGTATAGTTTTGTTTTCTTGATGCAAATAGGTTATGATCCTTTTTAGCTGTTTCTCAGGTTTGGGCTTGTCCAGTCAGAGCCCTCTGACGAGGAGGCAAAGAAGAAGGCAAGGCTGGCCAGATTTGGAACAGTCCCTAAGGCAGATCCAGTGGAAGAAGACAAGAAAAAAGCAAGGGCTCTAAGGTCCTTATCGCTTTAAACTGCTAATGCCTCAATTTTCCTGATGTAAATTGAATGTGATATATTTTCACCATTGGTTTTCCAGGTTTTCACAGCCCCCATCTGATTCTCTATCACAAGTGAATGGCAAAGGAAATAATGTTGAAATTGTAAGTCTAAAATGGTTCCGATTGCACAATTGATTATGTATTGCTTGGAATAATTTTTTGTTTTGGTGCTGATTTTTCATTCTTGGAATTCAGAAGACAGCTATTGCTGGCAATGCTGGTGGGGGAACCTAGATGCTCTATCTTTTCTTTATAGTAAGATCTGTTCAAAGGTATTATCTTTAGCAGGCATGGTGTGATCCCATTCTGGTCTGCTTACCATCATATTTTTGTGTCTCATTTTGGCAGGTTTAGAGTTTTTACATTTTGCAGCTTCCTCAGCAGCCTCTCTAGTCATGTCTACCCTCTGGAATATGAATTCCTGGATTGAGCCCTCCTCCATTCTTGGATGACTTGTCATTAGGTCTGGCAGCAGGGAGAAGCTTTTACTTGTCTTAGATGTATCTATTTACCTGGTGAGGCCCTGGATAGTCAACAACTCATTAGTATAGCCATATCTGAAATGATGGATCCGGAATACCAAAAGTACTGAAACTATGGCCTGGGTAGTATTTGGTCGGCTTCCAGAGTTTCTGATATAAAAAACACTATGCTGAAACAACTGATTGCTAATTTGGTTCTTGTGTATTACATCACCCTTATTTTCTTTGCTCTGGTTAACAATGGCAATCCTTCAGATCCTGTTGGAACCAGCAGCAGAGAGTTGGATGTGCAGGTCTGATTATCTGATCAAAGATCTTAAGAGTCAAAATGTCTGCTGCATTTGGTTTATGTTTAAAGATATTTTTTTGTTTTTTGGGGCAAATTTTGGACTTTTGACATCATAGAGAGCTGATCATGGCCGAAAGTTAGATTTCAGAAGCACCAAAACAAAAAAAATCTGCATTGTCATGCTTTTCATTCTAGATTAACAGCTTTTTTTTTTTTTGGGGGGGGGGGGGGGGGGGGGGGAGGCTCAATTAGGTTAGCAGCTTTTAGGAACACTTAGTTATTGGATGGTGAATCCATTGATACATTATTGCCAGTTAGATCTGTAGATGTAGATCAAGAATTATGCATAGCATCATTTTCAGCTGTTGCTGGGGGGGGGGGGGGGGTGTTTTTCGGGATTGTAGTACCCAACTCATGTTATCGAGTTAGGACATATTTTATAGCTGGATCAGATGGTGTTATCTGCTTCTTTTGACTGCTTGCTTATTTTTCCTGCTGCTGGTCTTCCAACTCATTCGTGATGGATATAAGGGCTGGAAAAGTTTGTGGGTGAAGTTTCGCTAAAATGAATTTGGAAGCAACTGGTCCTAGTGATTAAAAAAATCGATCATTATCCAGGCATATAGTTTCCAGGACCTTTGGTGATTCATGGTGGGTAAAAATGCAGTTTCAGAAGATGTTTGTTGACTACCGTGCGGCCTCACCAGGTGAATATCAGTGCACGCCGATGTAAAAGAATGGAGGATTCCCTTTTTCTTTTGTTTTCTTTTCTTTTTGTAAGGTTTCAGTGATCTGACACTGAGAGAGCTAGCTATAAGAAAAAGGGGAGGGGTGATCTGTCCAAATTTGTATTTTGACCAGATGGTAGATGCTGGTGCCGTCTATGTTTTCCTTCTACCGTACAAGTACTTTACTATATTTGTATGAATGCTTTACTGCTGGGAAGCTATATTTGGTCGCATTTTCTCATCTTTTAATGCTGGATGAATATGTGTGTTCTCCCACTCTAAATTGGGGAAATTTTGATCTCAATTTACTGCATGGAACAAAGAAATTTTCGGTAAAATAATTTCCTTCTTGTGGGCTTGAGAAGCCACAAGTAAACAAAGTAGAAGAGCAGCAGCGGTAGTAATAGCGTTTAGGAGTGTTGGAGTTGCACTGAGCAAGCAGCCATCATCATGAATACGCTTCAATTCTTCCTTAGAATTACCAATTGAGTGTCTTTCTTCCATTCATTTATTAGACAGATAGAAAGAGACCTAAAACTAGATTGTTAACGCAAACTGATGAACAAGAAGGGAGGGACCAAAACCAGAGGTCGTCAAGTTGTTTGACCCATGCCCTATAACCGAGTCATGTCACGCCTATATTCGGTTCCAAGACAGAACTTGGGAAATTTATTAACAAATATGACGGTGGACCTCGGTACAACGATTCTGAAAGGTCAAGAGGGAAATTGACACACAAAAATTAAGCCCTCTGATGTACTCAACCCTACCCTTGCAGGGTTCTTGTTTGTTTCCTAGGAAAATATAGTGGAGGAATGATTTGGAAGCCTTGGAAGGTTCACTGCATTAGTTGCATTAGTGCATTTTCTTCTTACTCTCCCCCCTTCACCCAATAACTCTCCTAGCTCTTCTCTCTTTTTTCTTTTTAGTCTCCTTTTGGGTTTTATAGATTGCCATGGTATTTATGGTAAAATTTATTTTAATTTTTAATATTAATATAGGATTTATTTTGGGATTTAATTTGATAATTTTTTTTCCCTTTTTTTTTTACCAAAAAGGCTACATAAGGAAATACATTATTTTTTCAAATAAAGATAATAAGAACTGTACAGATACAAGTAAAATGAGCAAGGCTTGTATTTGGGAGGGAGGCCGTACCTTGTTGAATCACTCACTGATCACAAGTTATTCATTGATGGGCATGGAATTAGAATTGTTTCAGAAAATCCAAATAAGACAGATTTGCTAAATAGCTCGGCTTCGCAGAAGGGAGACGCTCAGGAACGAACGATCCATCGATGATCCATCCCTCTTATAGAGAGCTTCTGGAGTGAGTGATAATGGAGTTTCACTATGTTCACTGCCCAAGTACTCTTCCCGAAATTAGGGCTTTCACATGTCCTTCCCTCTCGTTACCATTCCCAACGGTTATCCGGCGGCAGCGCCGGCGGCCCGGCAGCGTCAGCTTGTCCGCAGCGGGAACATCGTCCCCGACGACGGCGCTGGAGCAGCCGGGGGGGAAGATGGTGGTGGAACTGGTAGGGGCATTCAACGAGCTGGCGGAGAGAATGAAGAAGAGCAAGGCGGCGGCGGCGGCGGCGCTGTCGACAAGCTCTTCCCACATACTCTTCAAGTCTCTGAAGCTGTCCATCCCCATTCTCCGGTCCCTCCCACTCGCTCCCGATGGCCGCTCTTCTCTCTCCAGGGCTTTATCTCTCGCTCTCCTCCTCGCCGATCTTCAGGTACCTACCAACTAACCTGATTATGTTAAAATTAAGCCCCTCCAATCCATTTCGCTCTTCTCTTATTAGAATAATCCTGGGCAATTTTGCTTCTCTATTGACAATTGGTTCGTTGACTTACAGATTAGTTTTGTATATCAAATTGCCAAATTGTGGAACATAGATGTTGACTTTGTTTTCTGGTAGGATACATTTCCCATGATATCATTACATGGCATGGATTGAGAAAAGGGAAATGTTTTACTATTGCCCTTCATTTGGTTGCAAAAAAATAATTTCCAATGGTGGTCTGCGGAATAGAGGACTGACAAATGAAAATACTAACTTAACCTCAAAATTTAAGACTGTTTTGAACTTCTTTGCAAGTTTCAGTTTTTTGTTTTTGTTTTCATCTGTGTAATCATTACAATGAGTGACAATTCCTGCCGTTGTACAATTCCAATGGTATTTCCTAAATCAACAATTCTCCCTCCCAAAAGCTAATAAGATGCTTCTCCATGCTGTTAATGCTAAATGACTGAAGACTTGGCTAATAGCGTACTATTTATAGCTGCATTATATATTTTTGCAGCCTTAGTGAAGACTAAAAGGAAAAGGAGTGGCAGGAAGCTTGAGGGAATTAAGCACTCTTCTCTTCTGCACCTTGCCCTCGTTTTAATGTGTTTAGTTTTCATATTTTTGTCTAATGAAGTTGAAAGAATTTCTGTTTCCTCTTGAAATATAATTAAATTTATTTAGCATCCCATGAATCCCGGCGGCCATAAAATCTGCAGTGGCTTTTGTTGTGAGATAAACTTGTACCCATCATTAGTTTTGTAGTTGCCTAAGTTGCAATATTTTATTTCAGATGGATGCAGAAGTTATTTCGGCTGGTATACTGAAAGAAGTTTTGGAAGCAGGTGCTATATCCATACTTGAAGTGAGAAATCGGATAGGTACTGGTACTGCTCATCTACTACATGAAAGTTACCGTGTGAAAAACATTTCAGCAAAAGTTGATGTTTTGGATGATGATACTGCTGCTGCGTTAAGGAAGTTTTGCTTGACATACTATGATGCCAGGGCTGTGATTCTAGACCTTGCTTTCAAGCTGGACACTATGAGACATCTGGATTACCTCCCAAGGTATCAACAGCAACTGCTTTCACTTGAGGTTATGAAGATACATGCACCTCTAGCTCATGCTGTCGGAACCAACTCTTTATCCCTGGAGCTGGAAGACCTCTCATTCCGATACTTATTTCCTTACTCATACCTTTATGTTGATACATGGTTAAGAAGTCATGAAACAGGAAATAAACCCCTAATAGATATGTACAAGGAATGTTTGCTTCAATCTTTAAAATCCGATCCCTTGTTGGCAGATATGGTTGATGATATCTCAGTCAAAGGTCGGTATAAAAGTCGTTATAGCACCATGAAGAAACTCTTAAAAGATGGTCGCAAGCCTGAAGAAGTAAATGATATATTAGGACTGAGAATTATACTGCATCCAACTTCTGGGGAAAATATGTCTGAAGTGGGTAAGAAAGCATGTTATAGGACACGTGAAATCATCCAGTCTTTGTGGAAGGAGATACCGAAAAGGTCAAAAGACTATATTGCCCAGCCCAAAGCAAATGGGTACCAGAGTTTGCATATGGCAGTTGATGTTAGTGACAATGGCAGGAGTAGACCACTAATGGAAATACAAATACGGACAATAGAGATGGATATGCTGGCTTCTGGTGGAATGGCGTCTCATTCGTTGTACAAGGGTGGCCTTACTGATCCAGAAGAGGTGAGTCCTGGATAATGTGATTTGAAGCTGGTTTCTCAAAACTTTATTTTAGTAAAAATCTATAACCTTTGGTAAACTATTTTCTCAATCTATATTTTTAAATCAAATATGTCATTCATTAAATGATCCAATTCATCTATTGGAAGAATTACATGATAGATAGCGCAAGGTTTAAGCTTTTGTTCTTTGGTACAAGTCAATGTAGGACAGAATTTGAGAGTCCATTGTTTCCATTGTGCTTGCAGGCAAAGTATATCTATTTTTCTATTGTATCATATTTTTACACTTTTTGTTGTCCCATAACCCCCATTCTGCCGGGGGAGGGGGGGTCATATGCAAGTCTGGATTTTAGTTGTGCAGATTCGTACCTCTTTCAGATGAATGAAACTAAGTTTGATATTGCATTTGTAGTAAACTAACAACACTAACATAAGGATTATCTGTTGATGCTCAGGCAAAGCGGCTTAAGGCTATTATGATGGCTGCAGCTGAACTTGCAGCAGTGCGCCTTAAAGATCTTCCTTCCCCAAATCATAGAAGCATTGATCACAGAGATAGAGTATTCCGTCTCCTTGACAAGAATGGAGATGGTAAGATCAGCATCGAGGAACTTATGGAAGTGATGGAAGAACTTGGTGCCAGTGGGGAAGATGCAAGGGAGATGATGCAACTCCTTGATTCAAACAGTGATGGTTCTTTGAGCTCAGATGAGTTTGAAATGTTCCAAAATCAGGTAAGCTAATACTTATTGAGATTTTTTTTTTTAATATCACTGTTGTTATGATGAAACTAAGGGCCCATTTTTGCTGGAATGGAAGTAGATGGAATGAGAATAGGAATGGAATGGAATCGAATCATCAATTCCATTGTCATGTTTGGGACAATCAGCAATGGAATGACCATTCTATTCCATTTTTATGGTTGGTACGCTATAGCTTGGATGGAATGGAATGAACAAAATAACCCTATGACAAATATACCCTTAGTCTAGAAATTGATATTTTTTTTTGAGTGTTAATAAAATATTTTTTGGGGTGTTAATAAAATATTATTCTTTTGGTGTTAATAGAATTGTTTTTATTTTTGGGCCTTAATGAAATAATATTTTTATTTTTTGGGTGTCAATAACGTATTATTTTTATTTTTTGGTCTAAATGAAATATTTTTTTTTTAAATTTTTGGGTATTAGTAAATGTTATTTTTATTTTTTTGTCCAAGGATATTTTTTGTACCTTTTAGAAAATATGGAGGGTAAAAAAGTAATTGAAACTATTTTTCATGGAATGGAAATAGGATTCTATCCAATTTGGAGGGAATTACCATTCTGCATTCCCTAGGGAATGGTTATTCTCTTTCCAAAGTTGCAACCAACCGTAATTTTACTCTTATCTCATTCTCTCAATCCCCATTTCAGCTAACCAAACAGGCCATAAATGTATTCCTGCCTTTTGTTATTATGACCCACTAACCTCATGGGTTCTATTGTGATTATTTTGTGGAGAGATGGGTGTGAAAACCTACAACCATAGCACTAAGTCTATGACCTGAGGTTCTCGGCATTATCCTCTATAGTGGTCTTTACGTATTAGTGATTATTGCTAAAGTTTAGTGATGAATGTGACTATGATAGTTTCAGGCTTTCAGTGAGTGGATAGGTTGTAATTAAGGAGCACAACTAGGTACCCCTACAAATTTGTTATTCCTGTTTAGCTCTCTGTGTGGGGTAAAAAATCATCAACAACAACATATCCAGCCTTTATTCCACTATGTGGGGTTAGCTACATGAATTCTAGACTTTTATGTGGGTTACGCCCCAACAAATAGTTTGTCTAGAATTCATATTTGGATCCGACTAGGTTTTACGCTGGCTGTCGGCTACCTAATGCAGTCCTTCTCCTTTATCTGAGCTTGGAACCGGCAGTGGATAACATCCCCTGGCGGAGTAATGATGAGATGAAGTTTCAACACCATCTTCATATGGAGAAGTTTCATGAGATGGTGGTGAATGAAGATAATTGATATAGTTGTGTTCCATCACTTAGTTGATGGAAAAAAAATCATACTAACAAAAAAGGTAGGGAAAAGAGAGAAGAAGAATGTTTTCTAATAAAAACATGCAGTTGAATATACATGAAGGGAACAAAATGGTCAATAATACAAGGGAGGGAAAAATACGCTCACTTACTCTGAGGTTTAGGTTAAATGTGGGCAGTTCCCCTAATGTTCTGAAAATAACAATGACCTCCATTTAACCTTATAAACGTTTTTGCATTAAACCCCCAGCTGTTACTTAAACCTAGTTAAAATTTTCAAATTGACTAAAATACCCTCACTCTCTTTCTCTTGCTCTATCTTCTCTTCCACTCTTTCCCTCGCTCACCTTCTTCTCTCTGTTCGGTTTGTCTATGGATAAACCTTCCTCAACTGACAACAAGGGTGGGTATGCCCCCTCTCTCCTTTCCTCTCTTCCCCTTTCTGCTGAATGGTAAACCACTAAACCCCATCTGGGTTCAGACATTGCTAAATACCACAGTGGGGTTGAGCTATCTCTCTCCCACATGTTGGAGCAAGCTCCTCCTATTGCAACGTGCTTGTTGTCATCTCACACTTGTGGCATCATCAATTGGATCTCCTTCTTTGTCAACTAAGCACCAGCATAGCAGGACCTATCCTTATTAGATGGCCGGGAAGACGGCCAGGAAGAGGATGGCTTCAGAGATTGAAGTTCAGGTGGATGGACCATTCCATAGCCATAGGTTTATTTGTTGAATGGCCACCCCCATGGGAAGCCCCTCTCGTGGTCACCTCAACAATATGGGTTATTCTTGTTGAGTATGATATACATTCCTCCTAGGGTTCCAACCATTCCACTATGAGTATGATTTGTGCTATGTTCTCTTGCAAACTAGTGTGATGTCAGTCTGATCAGCATAAAGGTCTGGGTCTTTCAACACAAGCCCGTTGTCCTTCTCGGTCCCCCTCTCACCTTCTCCTAATCATCTTTGATCAGGACTTCAATCCCAATCCCCAGGCCCCTTCCACATGCAGCTTCTTCAATGTGCCCTTATTTCCACCTAAAAGAAATTTACATACCATGGCTGGGTTTTGATTGCTGAGTCCAGCAATCAATGGCTTTGCCAGCCATCACTGATGCTTCTTATTTTTCTGAAATTGGAGGAGAGAGGAGAGAGAAAGGAAAGGTAAAATGGTCAGGGAAGGTCGTTGTTGGGAGTATCGCTGCAATTAAGTCAAACCTCAAGGGTGGTTATTGTAATTTCTCTATAAGAAAAAGGCAATTTAAGCAAAAACAATGTATCAAGAGTGACTTTAGAGGCTTCAAGAATGGGGCCCAAAAAAGTCTCCAAAGATTTTCAGTTCAAAGATCCTTCCATACAGAAAGATGAGATCAAAATTTCCCAATTTAGAGTTGGTGGAGAGGAGTTTAACATATTCATCCAACATTTTCCCATATCCCAAATGCATATACGTACCATGTCCGAAGAATCTATCTATCTAATTGGACTTCTTCCTCTCTATATTCTTCCAACACATGATCTTCATCAGACTCAAAATCAAATTCATTGATTTCTTGCTCATCTTCTTCTTTTGATTGAAAATCATCTTCATGAAGCTCTCACCCTAGAACTTCTTCGAGGTTGAAGCATCTTGTTTGTTCTGGATGCTTCACCAACCACTTCCCAAGTGAGCCCCGTACCAGGCTCAACTTCACGGGGGAAAGAGACGACGGCTGTAGCGGCAACGACGAAGAGGGAAGAGTGAGGAGAATTAGGGATTTAGGATTTTTTCTGAACATTGTTGAAGTATCACGCAAAGGGGGGGGGGGGGGGGGGGATTTCTTTGGGGATTTTACTGATTAGTCCAAAAGGCGTCGTTTTGTGCTTTGGCCAAAATGACTTCGTTTTGGCCAGTGAATTGCAAAAAAAATTAGGTGACCTAGGCGGGTAGGTGCTGATTGGGCCCGATTAATTGGGTCTGGCGCCTAGGATGCCGATTGGCATGAATTCACAGCGGCCAGGGGCTGCCTAACACCTCAGCGGTGCCAGCCACCTTTTTGAACACTGGGTCAGATGATCAGCCTGCATATCAAACTTTCTGCTGCTGATTCCAACAGAATATGAAGGATTGCTGTTGTTAACCAGAGCAAAGAAAATAAGGGTGATGTAATACACAAGAACCACATTAGCAATCAGTTGTTTCTGCATAGTGTTTTTTATATCAGAAACTCTGGAAGCTGACCAAATACTATCCAGGCCATAGTTTCAGTACTTTGATAATCCGGATCCATCATTTCAGATATGGCTATACTAATGAGTTGTTGATTATCCAGGACCTCACCAGGTAAATAGATATATGTAAGACAAGTAAAAGCTTCTCCCTGCTGCCAGACCTAATGGCAAGTCATCCAAGAATGGAAGAGGGCTTAATCCAGGAATTCATATTTCAGAGAGTAGACATGACTAGAGAGGCTGCTGAATTAGCTGCAAAATGTAAAAACTCTAGACCTCCCGAAATGAGATGCGAAAATGGTATGGCCAGAATGGGATGACCCTGTACCTGCTAAAGATAATACCTTTGAACAGATCTTACTATCAAAGAAAAGATAGAGCACCTAGGTTCCCCCGCCGGCATTTCCAGCAATAGTTGTCTTCTGAATTTCAAGAATGAAAAATCAGCTCCAAAACCAAAAAAAAGAAAAGTTCTGAGCAATACATTGATGTGGGATAGTAGGAAAAATTGCAGAAAGTAGGAAAGAAAGACGAGATAGAAAGAATAAGAAGAAGAAGAAGTTTCAGAAGAAGTAAAGCCAAGAGAGACGAAGAGAGGGGAAACAATATCAATACCATTGTATTATCAATACCAATCCAATTCTACTATAGATATATCAATACCAATGTATTCAATAATCAAGAGCTGAAGAAAAAGTTACATGATGAGCCTTATTTATAGGACAGGACTAAATCTAATTCTACTGAGATTCCAATCCAAATTCTATAATATCTATAATCATCGAAAAATGGAAACAAATAAAAAATAACAAGATAAATTCCAATCTAAATCTAAATCTAATCTTTAAAATCACAATAGGAAACAATGTCAAAATATGATTCTAATCTCTAAATCAAATATAACTTTATCATATAAATAGTAATCATAAATCAACACAAGATAAATAAAAACAAGATAAATCAATCCTTATCATACATCATCAGTGGTGCAAAGGGAACCATTTTAGACTTACAGTTTCAACATTATTTCCTTTGCCATTCACTTGTGATAGAGAACCAGATGGGTGTTGTGAAAACTTCGAAAACCAATGGTGAAAATATATCAGATTCAATTTACATAAGAAAAATTAAGGCATTAAAAGTTTAAAGTGAGAGGGACTTTATAGCCCTTGCCTTTTTCTTGTCTTCTTCCATTGGATCTGCCTTAGGGATTGTTCCAACTTTGGCATGCCTTTCCTTTTTCATTGCCTCCTCGACAAAGGGCTCAGACTGGACAAGCCCAAACTTGAAGGTAATGTGTCAGTGATAATAAAAAAAAATCCCATACAACACCTTACTCAACCAACAATGGTGGGCCCCCTCATCTCTCTCTCCTGAATCCATTGCAGAACCTAGCTGATGACCCAATAGGCCATCGATGTTTCTGTATTCGACATTTGGAGCAACGACTACTGTGGATATCATCGTGGATTGCCTGAGAATCCTTCTTGTAACCAGAGAATCAGTTAAGACTATCTTAGGGCTCGCTAGGAAAGACACTTTGATGTATCAGGGGTGTATTTAAGAGAAGGTGCAGAGATACAAAAATAAAGTGTAGAAAGAGGGTAACTTTGCTAAGGATGAAGAAGATGAAGTTACCTTGACAAGGGGCCAACTTTATATAGTTGGGAGGCGAGTGTTATGGCTCAAGAATTGCCTAGAATCGTAGCAAAAATTAGTTACCACTCATTTCTTGGGTGTATCTCATTGAGTTCATCCTCAATTGCCCCAAATCCCCTACCATCTGAAGATTCAAGGTGTGATTTGGGGGTTGGAAGCATCATGGGTTGTTAACGCAATTTAAGGAGGTTTGAGATACCCCATGGTTGAAGGTGGCTAGTAGGTTGTGATGCTGAATGTGGCATGTAAGCTTCAAGGTCAAAGGAGGTCTTAAAGCTCTAAGGCCAAGGTTGGCCTATAAACTCTAAGGCCAAGGGCCACTTGTAGATTCTAAGACCGAAGGTAGCTTGTAGACTTTGAGGCCGAGGGTGGCTTGTAAGCTCTAAGGCTAATGGTAGCTTGTAGACTCTAAAGGTTGAGTGCGCTCAATCCCATGACGCTGCATGAGTGTGTCCTTGTGGGGCTAACTAACCCCCAGGGTTAAAACTTGTCTCTAATAACATGATGTGCACGTCATGATTATATGGCCATCAAATGCATCACCCGTGATTGTTGGGGTTCATGCTGGAGCTAGCTCCTCCTATTACAACATGGTCATCATTATCGCACACTTTCGGCCTCATAAGTTTAATCTCCTCGTCATTAACTGAGCCCCAACATAGCAGGACCTATCAAGTTATCTATGGTTGGGAAGAAGATGGCTTTGGAGATTGAAGTTTAGACAGGTGGATCATACCATAGCCATAGGTTAATTCGCCGACAGACCACCCCCATGGAAAACCTTCTTGTGGTCACCCTTGACAATATGGGTTGTTCTTATCTGGGTTTGGGTTTCAAATAGTCAGTCTAATTCATATTCCACCCAGGGTCCCAACCGTTCAATTATGAGAGTGACCATGCTATATTTCAATTAGGTTTTTCAATGTGAGCTCATCATCCTTCTTAATTAGCCTAGAATAACCTTAGCAACCTCATCTCCTCATTCTTTGTAATTAAAAAGAGATTTGCTTTGCTTTTTATTTGTGCTTCTTAGGAATTAAAGGATGATTGCTGTAACATTAGGCCCACCAAAGGTCGGATGGATTGGCCTATTGATAAACGTTGATCTGGTTGTAATCATATTTTAAAGCCTCGGAATGAGTGACAAGCAGTCATTATAAGGATCCAAGCTAGGCTAAATAGCATGCCAAAAGGCTAAGCATATGAGGCTACAGTGTGAACGAGAGTGGTTCATGAAGGAATGAATATTCAAACATATGTAGGAAGATAGAGAGGAAAGAGGGAGAATGAGAATAAAGGCCCTTTCTCACCTTATCCTCATATTTGACTAGGACTTCAATCCCAATCCCAGCCATTTTGTATGTGTCTTCTCTGCAATGTCCTTATCTCCAGTTGAAAGATGTCAAAACGCCATGGTTGATGGACAGCTGATGCTGAACCCGAAACCAAAACACAAGAGTAATCTCAATTACTCGAGTCAATATCATTAATCAGTGTCAATAATCAAAGTCTCTTCAATTACAATCTAAACGACTATTTATAGACAACTAATTAACAAAATTATACTCTAACTAGGATTTCTGAATCCAATCTAATTGCAGCCCGCTTGGTAGAAGGATTTGAAAATGGTAATTCCCCACACCCTGCCCCAGGCGGCTGGGTATAATATAATCCCACTTTGGTGGGATTAAAGTTTTTGCCTTGAATATAAAAATCCATCAACTCTTTCATCATTTCCTCTCTCCCTCTGCAACCAGCCATTGCCCTCCTTCCACCACCACAGCCACAGTCACTGTTGCTGTCCACCGCTATCACCACTCAACATCACTGTCCACCACCATGCTCGCTCTCTCTCCCACCCCCCCCCCCCCCCCCCCCCCCCGGTTTCTCTCTTCTTCTTCCAGATCTGATTGATTGTCATTTTTCCAGATTTTCCAGATCTACTTCTTGGTTTCCACATTCGCCAGATTTGATTTTTGATTCCTAGTCTCTTCTTCTTGATTTTCCTGATTTTTGATTTTTGATTTGCCAGATCTTTCTTCTTCTTCTTCTCTCTCCCCCTTCTATCTTCTTCTTCTTCTTCCAGATCTGATTGATTGCCATTTTCCCAGATTTTTCAGATCTACTTCTTCTTGGTTTCCACATTCTCAGATTTGATTTTTTACTCCTTGTCTCTTCTTCTTCTTGATTTTCCTGATTTTGGGTTTGCCAGATCTTTCTTCTTCTCCTCCTTTCTTCTGCTGCTGCTGCTTGTTCTCGATTTTCCAGATCTTTCTTTTTCTTCTTCTTCTTGGTTATTAATTTTTTAGATTTTCCAAATCTTTGATTTCCAGATGCTTTATCTGATGTCCTATCGTTCCAGTGCGCAACTGTCCCGTTCTTAATTGGAGCAGTTGCATTTGGCTTTTGAGCTGTCAAATTTAAATCAACAACTGTTGCAAAGATGGACTTTGTTAGATGAAACAATTGTCCTTTCAAGTTTTGGCTTGGGAGTCATATGGGTGCAGCTCAACTTCTCAAACTCAATTTTGTTGAAAAATCGACAATCTTGGGAAAAACTTTGTTGAAAAATTAAAATAAACATTCTAATGTGAGACAGTAGGAAGATAAGAGAAGAAGAAGAAGAAGAAGAAGAAGAAGAAGAGAGAAAGAGAGAGAGGAACTCAAGAAAGGAAAATCTTATTATTCAATCATCCAAAGCTGAATGATAACAACTAATTAAAATATGATTATTATCTCTAAAATCAAATGTAACTCTATCTAATCCCTAAATTAAATAAAAATTCTATTATCTAAACAATTATGATAAATCAAAACAGAACAAGTAAAATCAAATCTAAATCTTATTTTTAAAATCAAAATAGAAAAATATCCCTACCATATTCTCAGCAACAAATCTTGGTCTTCTATTTCAAAAAACAAAAACGTCTTTATAGTTGTCCAAGGGCTCTTGCCATTTGTTTTCTGAGACTGGTTCATGAACTTTTCCACCTTCAGATGGATTTTGAAATTTTTATTCTCAAATCTGCTATTAGATTATATCCTTTGGAAAATGGGCGATGTGGTAAGTTGACAAATAATAATAAGGAATACCTTATTCATAACTTGATATACCAAACATGGGATGGTATTACCATGTGACACGGTAATACCATGTTTGGAATCTCACTTGATGTGGGATAAATTAATCCAAGAACAATTTTATACCCCTGAAGTGGGATTATTTTATACCACCACCCCCAGGTATAATATATAATCCCACTTTGGTGGGATTAAACTTTTAGCATTGTCTGGATGATTTTTCCCTTGAATATAAAAACCCATCGACTCATTCTTTCATCACTCCTCTCTCTCTCTCTCCCCCCCCCCCCCCCCCCCCCCCCACTTCTTTTTCTTCTTCTTGATTTCCCAGATCTTACTTCTTCTTCTTCTTCTCGATTTTCAATCTTTCAGATTTTCCAAATCTTTGATTTCCAGATGCTTTGTTTGATGTCCTATCCTTCCAGTGCGTAATTGCCCCTATGGTTCTTAATTGGAGAAGTTGTAAAACTCATAGTTGAAGTCTTTGTTTCTCGGTTGCATTTGGCTTTTAAGCCATCAAATTTTGATCAACAACTATTGCAAAAAATCAACAATCTTAGGAAAAATTAAAAGAAACATTCTAATGCGGGGCAGTAAGAAGATAAGAGATTAAGAAGAAGAAGAAGAAAAGGAGGAAAAGCAGAGAGAGAGAGAGAATTGCAGAAAGTAGGAAACAAACAGAAGAGATTAAGAAGAAGAAGGGAGAAGAGAATAGAGAGAAAGAAAGAGGAAATCTTGTCATTCAATCATCCAAAACTGAATAAAAGGTTATGTTATGTTGCCTATTTATAGGCAATTAAAAGATAACTTATCTAAAGAAAACTACTAATCAAAATATGATTATTATCTCCAAAACCAAGAATAACTCTATCTAATCCTTAAATTAAATAAAATTCTATTATCTAAACAATAAATCAAAACAGAACAAGATAAAGGCCTCATCTAAATCTTATTTTTAAAATCAAAATAGGAAAATATCCCTACCACATCCTCAGCAAAAAAATCTTGTTCTATTTCAAAAAAAAAAAATGTGTCTGTGGTTGTCAAAGGGCTCTTGCCATTTGCTTTCCGAGGCTGATTCATGAACTTCTTTTCCACCTTCAGATGGAGTTTGAAATTTTTATTCTCAAATCTGCTATTAGATTATATCCTTTGGCAAATGGGCGATGTGGTAATTTGACAAATAATAATATGTAATACCCCATTCACAACTTATGGGATAAGTATTACTTTAGGTTATACCTTCTATACCAAACATGGGAACAATGTTACTTAATCTGGTCACTATTCTATCCCATCTTTAATTTAATTTAGATACCAAATGGGTCGTCAGGACTGTAAACTTAATCTCAATCTAATTAGGAGGATTCTACTAACTAAAAGAAATAAAAGGTATTAAAAAATCAAAAGAAATTAGAAAATAAATTAAAATAAGTAGACAAAATAAATAAACAATACTAGTTCCTAAAATTCACTATTCTATTCCACATCAACAGCTCCTCTTTGTTCTTTTTTTTACTTTTTATTTTGGATAAACTTTAAGTAGCGCCCTTGAGTTTTGGCAATACGACACCATTTTTAAAAATGGCACAATCCTCCCTTGCAAAAATTGAGCATGTAAATTGACAATTTTATCCTTATATTTAAACAACTCTCTCTTTGCCCCTCTCCTTTCTGGATGACTTTCCAGTCCTCGTCCAGCGGATAACTTCAGGGGTGCTGAATGAAATTTAGGGTGTGTTTGATAGCATGAAAAATACATGAAAAATGTCACATCCAAGGAATTGAATTCCATTTTTAGTGTTTGACACTATATTTTTCATGAAATTGAATTCCATAGTACAATCATTAAAGCATGTTTTTGCTTTTTTTTCATGAAAAATTCCATCTTGGGGAGAGATGATTTTTGTTTTTCATGCTGGAAAATACTTTCCTTTCCAACTAAATGCTATCAAACACACCCTTACTTTTTTTTTTTCTTGAAATAAGAGGAAAGGGAGAGAGGAAGAAAGGAGAACGCTATTTTCAAAGCGTTATGAAATGGTACTTTTTTCTATAAGAAAAATGCAGTTTAAGCAAAAACAATGTATCAAGAGAGTGACTTTAGAGAAAGACGTGGGCAAAGCAAGTGTCATTTGGCCAATGATTGTTGTTATTACTACTCTTTCTAAGTTTAGATTGTTGATTTTGGCATCAGAGTTCTTTTTATCACCAACTCGCCTGAGCTTGGTAATGTGTTGCCTTTGCAAGAAAGTTTAGTTCAGGCACCCAGCCAGCTTTTCTTATTGGGACGGCTCGTTTGCCATCATCTCATGTTTATGAAGCATTTTTGTCGCCAACTATTCATACTAGTGCTCATAAACTGTTAACCAACTCGAAGATTTAATTCATCTGTTATCTTTTTTATGAGCCATGCCCTTATTCGATGAGTTTGTGGACTGTTGGTTTTGGATATTATTTGTTTATATCTTGAGCATCAGAGGAAGGCAAATAGTCTTAAGAAGGGTGAATATTTTATCTAGATGAAAGAGAGTCCATCTCCTCTGATCTTTAAGTTGGAAAACGTAAGCACATGCTCCTAAGGAAAATATATATATATATATATATATACAATTACATTAATTTTGTTATCAAGTATTCATTTACTGCTAAATTGCTTGTGTAGGTTGTGCTGATGCGTAGCTTAGAGGATAGAGATGATGAATACAAGAAGAGCTTGGAGACAGCCTTACGGTGAACTAGTCAGTCATCTTCGCATCTAACCAGACCACCCACCTAATTGGTCTAGCTCGTGTAATGAGTGTAAATCTATTTGATTCTGTTTGGTTTATCAGACAATAAATCATTGGATTTGTATATCCACAGAAGAATGTGTAGTCGTGCTGAAAAAAGAGGATAGAGATAAACAACACTGGAAAAGTAGTTAGTTACATTATCAGTGACTTGTTTGTTTCAATATAATAATCATGAGCCTAATTGATACAACCTTAAAAGAAGCCCATAGAAAACGAGCCGAAAGAAGAAACCAACAACCTTATCTATACATACAGGGACCGATGGCATGGAAGAAGAGTCTGAATCAAATTAGGCTTTCTAGGTCGAGCCCCCACCCCCCTTTACTGACAGACTGCAATTTCGAGTGTAATTCCGGGACATGGACTGCTGATCAAGAAACACGACTATTACTGTAATGTCGTCGTGGAAATGTCTCCTCACCCCTCTCTGGATCTTCTTCAGGTCTGAGTATCTCATTTCTCTCTTCTTCGCCGCCTCCTGCATGGCAGCTTTAACAAGCCTCCTGGCAATGCCCTGCATAAAATGCGCAGGATTTCAGTTCAGTTCAACTCAACTTAGGTGTTGACCCGAATCCAATCCATACTGCTGAGATGAGAAGAAAGAGGGGAAAACTTACAATCCGCGGAGAGTTGTTAACAATATCCACAGCCTCCTCGTTGCTAAGTTGCTCCCAAAGACCATCCGATGCAAATATGAGAAACCGATCCTCGGGATTGAGTTTGTGTACGAAGATTGAAGGCTCTGGACTAAGGATTGGCTTAGGGAAGGGCTCGGGCAATCTGAACTTTGCCAGTAGTGGTTCTTTGTTGAACTCTGCCTTCTTTAGGTAGGCATCACCAATGGATCTGGAAACCTGTAAGGCGACAAATAAAAGGGGCATCACCAGCCGCATACATTGCTCGTTAGTTAGTCTAATAGAGGTCTTAATTGTATTGCTTGCTTGCTTTGGTTGGTCACTTTCTGAATGAGAAACTGTGGTGTTGCAGATAGATAGATAGATACCTTTTTGTTGGAATGGAAATATTATAAATCCATGTCAAAGAGCTGAAAAAGAAGCTTGCGGATTACCTGAATGAGACCCTTCACGCGCCAAACCTTGTGTTTCATGACCACAATTTGTGAATCGTGGGGATGCGACGAACGAAGCTCATCCCTCACAGATTGGATGCTCGCATTGTGCTCCAACGATAGCTGAATTGCTGTTGTAACCCCTTTCACGTCCTTCTCTGCCCTCCCTAACACCACACGGGAATCTCCAGCATTTGCAACGTACAGAAGTTCGTTGCATATTATCCCCACCAAACAACACGATCCAACCGATGCGATTTGTGGCTTCTCAAGCCATTGCCGCTTCACAAGGGATAGGAAGTCCTCTTCGGTTGCCAAGAATGCTTTTTTGATAACATTTGCAGAGATCTCTCTGTGCTCAGAGGCAAATCCTGAATGAATCCCAACAAATCCTTAATCAGAAAAATACCCAACCCAAGGGTGAAAAACTTGGAACAAGTTATAAGTTGGAGTGGAGGTGAAACAAATGGATTGGAGTTGAACAGAAGGGTCATGAGCGCTTAATATATGTATGGACAGTCACATGGGTTAAAAACAAACATGATTGAAGAATTATTAAACTTCCATCATTCTAGGTGTAACCAAAATGCAAGAATATCTAATGTTCAAAACTCATATGACAACCAAAATGAGAGTTCTATCATCAGATTAATATCAACAAAAACAAGAATGAAAAAAAAAAAAGAGGAAAAACAAAAAGATGCTAGCAAGTATGGTCTAATCAAATCAATAAGTAAAATAATTGATGTTGACCTTAGCTTTTAGAACAGCATAGAAATTCAGTACTCAAAACTATCTGATGCAGAACCAGCAAATCAAGAACAAAGAACTAAATTGGAGAATACCTCCCCGTTGAAAATTGTGGGACCGAGCGGCGGGAGCCCAACAAGAGAGGGCATCCCAAGAATTAAATTGGAGAAACTCCTATCAATATCAACTCAATATGAAAGCTGTCTCAAGGAATACATCCGAAAGAGATTATATAGGCTATTAATCATATCCTAGTTAGGGAACCTCGAGGAATCCCTAATTTAGGACTCATTAATTAGGAAATAAACAAAATAAATAACTAAAAACATGCTAGTTCCAATATATATGCGACTACGCCTAGAATAATATCTATCAAAATATTTGCTTCCATGCCTTCCATCACTATCATAAGCAAGTGACATGAGCAGGTATATATTATGTATTGTAATGTCTGCTTTTGTGCAACACAACGGAATCCTTTCTGCTTGAACTTCCAAGATGGTTTTCGAGCAATAGATCAAAACAATGAGTGGCTCTCTCTATGGATTTAACAATTATTTCAAGACTTGTCTTTCTTCTATTACTTGGTTATGATCATCACTAGCTTTGGAGGGTTAGATAAAACATTGCCAGATAGTCATGAAATGCAATATATTATATTACACAAGTGCAAGAACTTCAACATCAATGCCATTAACTAGGGAAAACATATTAGAATCAAATTGGATAAAAATAGGAAATGGGAAGAGCATACTCTTGAAATTGAGGAACAAGTTCTCATTTACAAATCGAGACGTCTCGGGCCCTCCATGTCCATCGTAAACGCCAATAAACGTCCCCCTAGGGCCTGAACCAAGGTTACTCAATTGCCCTGATTCTAGCTGGCTTTGATCCTCCAACAAACTGTTGGCTTGCATTACTGCCATTGAAAATTCTCCATTTACATGATACCCCAAATCCTTATACCACAACAAACCATCAACCTTGCCGCCCGAATCGCCGTTTTGGTGCTTCCCATCCCTGCCCCGGCGGCCTCCACCATCCTCAACAGATGGTTTCCAGCATGGTTTAACCATTTTTTATGGAATCCCTTGCCTCTGATCTCAAATTTGTGTGTATATATTGGTACAGTATTTGATCTTCCTAGCGATCCAATAATCAAATTGTTTATCAACCGCAGTTGCCAAGCACAAATGTCAATCCAATAAACCCTATATATATATATATATATATTATCCAAAGGAACCGGCAAACAAAATATTCATCAAACCCAGACCAAAGACAAGATCCAGACCCAACCTCAGGTCCAGTTTTTGCTTGTGCTCGAAACCCACACCCCCAATTCGAGAAATTATATACCCACCAGCACTACAGGACCCAGACACCATTAAAATGGGCAAAACTCCAAAAAGGGACCAAATGGGTATGGGCAGAATCAACAAGCAGACCTCCGTGAGGACATTAATCGAGTAGTTTTTGTGCAAATTCAGAGAATATGGAAGGCTGCCTCTTTATCATACCTTGAACCTGGGTTGATTGCACTTGGCCCTTCCATGGCGTGTCACCTCTGAAGGCAGCCTCTTAGCTGTAAAAAACCATATAGATTTGATGGTGGCAGAGTTTGTTCTCAGATCAGAGGGATCAAAACAAAAGGGGGCAATGGATAAGAAAAGGGTGCAGAGGGTTTTGGAATTTCTTGGCAGAAGATCTTCAGATTGGTGTCAGATGAGATCTGAGATTATGGTTATGGAGAGGAGGAAGGAAGGATATTAAAAAATCAGAACAAATAAACAAACAACAAAGGAGGAGGAGGCAGCTTTTAAACTACTAGTTCTCTCTGACATTTTTTGTTTTTTCATGCCCCTTTATATTCTCTCTCTCTCTCTCTCTCTCTCTCTCTCTCTCATTGTTGTATGTTTCCTATGTATGTGTGTTAATGGGTTTCCAATTACATGGCTGAGATTTTGTCTCCGCATCTTTATGCAGAAGATAGATGCATGAATATTGAATAGCAACCCACCATTTTAGGCTGTTTTTCCTCATCTTTTTAACCTTTTTATTTTTCTTGTGTCTCTGGTTCCAACTTTTGGTGGTGTGCGTGTGCCTCTTTTCTTTTCTTCTCTTCTCTTCTCTTCTCTTCTCTCCTCTTCTTTCTCCATCCTTGCCTTTGAGTAAATCCAAAGGGCAGCGATCCCCATTCCTCACCAACTCAACTCTTTCTACCTATTTTCTCTTTTTCACATTCATTCTCTATGTGCTTGCTCACTCACTCAACCAATTACCAATATCTTTTCTGATTCCAAATCCAATTTCTGTCACCAACTGGCCACTTTACCTTAACAAACTCCCAGAATAACTCTCTTTTTTTTTTTTTTAGAAAATTATCCTTATGACTTGATTTTGTGATTTTTAAGTTACTACCCTAAAATTAAAATGTATCAATTTCCAAAAAGTCTTCTCTAGTTTCATTGATGAGGGCAATGCCATTTACTTCTGAGTGGCTCAGCGTGGGGAATGAAATTAACGAATGATAACTGCCCTTAAAAATGTGCACAGTGATGGTGCCATGTGTCCCCTCTTTCCACCCAATCCAATTAATTAATTAATTAAAAGAAAAAGGGAGAGAGAAGTGGAACCCACCTGGCATCAAGCATAGAGACCGCCCAAAAAATGCAGTGACGGTGAAATTTCCCACCGTTGGGGGAACCGTCGTGGGCCGATCCTACGGCCCAGATCCAAAGCTTCAGCTCTCAGTGGGCCCCCCGCCAAAGCAGCTTTTCCTTTTTTGGTTGATAAGAAAGGTGGCATTGAATGTCACACGTCATAAGCAAAGTTGGGAAAGAAGTGGCATTTGTGCCCTTGTTTTTCTTTTTTACATGTTTTTTTTTTAATTTTTATATTTCCACTCACAAATTTGCCTTTTTATTTCATTTATTTATTAAAAACTATACAAAAGTAATATTATATGTTCATTTATTAAAACCAAAAAGTTCATCTCTATAATTTATATTTACAAAATTATTATTATTATTATTATTATTATTATTTGCATAAAAAGTGTAAATATGTTTCATTTCCAAAAAACAACCTTTCAGCTGTTGTAAAATGTTTTTTGATTTTTTATTTCTAATTTTTTAGCTTTTATTTTTCATATACAAAATTTGGAAAACAAGTTCAAATGTAAAAAGTGAAAAATATTAACTTTAATATAACAAATCAGAATATATGTTCAAAAAAGAGAGTTGCTTCTTTAGTGTAATTGTAACTTTGTATTAGATATTGAAATAAAGATGACTTGGAAAAAATTAGGTAAAAAATCCACATTTTTTTAATATTTAAATTAGTTAGAAAAATATCGAAAATTTATTTTAAAGAATTTTCAAGTTTACTTTAATTTAGAAAATTTTCATTTTTTAAAATCGCCATTATTAATTTAAATATTTTTCTGAAATAATTTACAACCAAACAGGCCTATATTCTGTGGGGGTAGGGGAATTAATGAATGAATGATAAGTGCGGTTAAAAATGTGCAGTAGAGCTAATTGCGTCCACTCTTCCTTCCTTCCTACCCAACCCGTGTGGGACCCACATTGACATTGGCATTTTGAAGATGGGCCCCACCCCCACCCCCACCCCCACCCAACCAAAAACAAGGGCATTGTGGTGAGATTACCCACTACTAGGGGCAAGCATCACGGGGTGATCTAACGGCCCAGATCCAAAGTCTCATGGCTTGTCTTGTGCCCTTGATTCAGATGCAGGAACATGGAAGATGGTTAGTTGCTATATTTGGTGTATAAGTGGAATGGTTAATATACTGTTATTGGGTGGATATGACGCTTGCCTATTGCCCTATTGCCTATTGCCCATTGGCTATTGGCCGTTGATGTTAAAGATGATGATGATGATGGCTGGCTGACTGGCTGATTAATGTCACATGTTAAATTAATTATAAGCAATGCTAGTTGCGTGGAATAACTAATTAGCTTAACTCACCTTTTTAATGTCCTGTCAGCGACTTCAACTTCTTCACCAAATCATCACAAAAGCTTACGAGCTTTTGCTAATTAAGTTTGGACGGAGGTGGTGGTGGGTGTGGGCAATCCTAATTACAAGCCACACCCGGTTTTAAATTCCTTTCTTTATTGTTTCAATCATTATTTTTCATATAATTTATAAGTTTAATTCATATTAAACTAAATCATGAACTCCTTAATTAATTAGTTCTGGGAAAAATCCACCCTTTACACCTTTAAAAGTTTTCCTCTCTACATATACTCCCCATTTAAATGTTATTTGCATCCATTCGTGCTATTGAGTTCTTAAAGATTTCGAAATTGCTACTTAGATCGATGCCAAAATTTGACACTTCATGTGAGATTGAATATTATAAGGTTTGAGTTAGGCCTGCTGTATTAGTGTCTTGGGGAAGGGTCCATGATGCCGTGAGTTGTTGATATTGGCCAGGAAGCTTGGTCCCAATATGGTGGGTGGGTGTGTGGGGTCCAGTTGTTCTAGAGTTATATAAATTTCATACATAAATTAATAAGTGTCATCATCAAATTTATAACTTTAGACTAAAAGCAATTTAATCGTAAAACCAACTACGTTTATTAGATACCCAGCTGGCCCATATCAATGCATTTATCCGTGGAGTCGCTTTCAGGGTACAATCACTCCACTTGTCTATGCCTCAATTCAAAAGCCAACATTTCCCTAATGCAAAAGTGTTATGGTCCTGCTCCATGCTTGTCGTCTGTGCTGGGACTTATTATCACACATGTTCCCTGCACTTCATGACCCCAACTCTGGTCGCATCTCTTCTTTCCATTGAGCACTGTAGCATTTCTCTAGCATGCCTCAGAGCTTCAAGGGCTTCTTTCACATTTGCGTCCAGGATAACTGGATCTGTGGGTTTTGAAGAAGCCTTTGCCAAATCAACTGCTACCAGTGCCATTGAGTTATCAATACACTCGTCCTCAGCTTCTTCTCCGTTTCCTTCATCATTGTTTCCTCCATCAGTATCGCCCCTTTCCACTGAAGAGCTCGAGCTCGTGGAACTGGCAAGACCAACATAATTCAGCTCCAATCAGCTAAAGCAAACAACATGGACGTGTATGGAGATTATATAATAGAAGGGTGTCTCACAATGCACAAAACTTCTTATTTTTGGGAAGATTCGAGAAATATATCGTACTTGTTCGTGATTTTATTTTCCCTTTTCTGCAAACCAATTGTTCCTTCTAATTCAAACTTGTGGCATTTCGAGTGCAACAATTTCACTTCTTGATTTGATTTTTGCAAATAGGCCAATCTCACGATTCAAACCCATGACCTAAGAGTTGGGATTGTATATGTATGCAACCTTTTCTTGTTAATTGTTTTTATAATTCGAAAATGTGGTATTCTTGTCACACGGTACTATTGCTACCAAGGCTTGCCATCCATTTAATATTGGCAAAACAAAGAAAAATGAATTTAACCCAGAAAGAAAAAAAAAAAAAAAAAGAAAGCTACATGAATCAGAAGTGCTCTCAAACTTCAGTGTGATCAGTACCTATGTCGATTATCTGGCTTTAGATTATCACAGCCTCTACTTGAATCAAGCTCACTGTTGGCTTCTTGAGAATTGGCCCTTTCTGGGGAAGTGAGAGGCTCTTCAACTGGACAACAATGGCCTTGATTGGAGGAAGCAGTTTGTGAAGCGTTGTCCTCCAATTCCTGTGAGGCCGTTGACTCACATTTTGGAGGGTCGTTGATCTGGGTTTGGGGCACTTTAGCTTCTGGTTCTTTGGCACCAGAAGAAGAGGCTGTGGATGACACGGAGGACAGGTCACTCTTCTCCAACAAGCTTGATTGATCGGAGTCCTCTGAAACATATGGTATATTCATGGACTCGAGCTTCTTCAAGAACAGTTTCAGCCTCTTCTCTGCCCTGTCTCTTGCTTTGGTTTCTTCCCTCAACTGGTTCTCAAGCTCGGTAAGCTGTGCAACAGAGAGAGAGAGAGAGAGAGAGAGAGAGAGAAACTTTAGCCATTGTGAACTGGGAAAGAAAAGATGATATAGCTGTAAAATCAAAGGGATCAGAGAGAGAGAGAGAGACAGAGACCTTGGTACCCATTTGCTCTGATTCCTCTTTGGCAGCCCTGGAAGCCGCTCGTTCTGCAAGCAATCTTCCTCTCAAACACTCCACTGTTCTCAAACCTTCACCTCCTTCCATCGTCTTCCCACTGAATACAACACACACAGGGTGTGTGATAAAATTAGAGAGAGAAGGGGGGGGGGGGGGGGGGGGAGAGACTCACCTCCATTTCTCATCAACAATGCGGGCAGCCATCATCATTTCGCACTCAGCAAATCGAGCGTGAATTTCGCTGCAACTGCCTCCTCCTGGTTTGAAAAATCCCCAATTGGTAGTGATCTACAGGAGCAGAGATTCAAACAATGCGAAACCCTTTTACAGACATTTGAATCAAACAAGATGGGTAATTAAACTTTTCACTTTTTATGGGGGATTTTTTTTGGAGGAGGAGGAAGATGACAACATCGATGTCAGAGCCTGCGATTCGATTCCTCCCTCCCTGCCTCAAGACGACCAGATGGGTTTTGTACATATATATACGCTCCTGCTACCCTTTGAACTTTCAAATTGATTTTCACTCCCAATGTTTAACTGTTCATTTTCATTTCTTACAAGAAAAAAAAAGAAAACAACCCACCTCTTATACTCAATCCCAATGATGTGAAACTGTTAAAACACTGCTCCAATCAGTCATTGAGTATGGATTGCCGATCATAAATTACATAGATGAAGTAAACTTGTTAAATTATTATAATGCATCTCAAATCATATTATAGTTAGCATTTTTTGTTAAAAGTATAATTGAAATTGGTAAACCAACTTAAACTGTTGAAAGGAAAGTGTTTTTTATTTAAGGATAGAGGTAACACCATGAATGGTGAAGGGTGGGTGTTTAAATGTACATTTATTTGCCGTTGGAATTTGGCAGCTCTTTCTTTGGAGTGTGTGAAACCAAACATCAAATTCAAATGAAACCCATCTCCCTCGCATTTTTTTATTTTAAAAATTCACTTGAATTATTATGTATCAAACCACACTATAAATTCACTTAAATTTTGATAGTGTTTTGTTTGGGCTTTTGGGGTCACGTGATGCCCCTGTGCTGTGCTGTCCTGCGTTGTCTTTCTTTACCTCAGCCTCACCCGGCCCGTGTTCCATCGGCGCTCCCGCGTCCTGACAGTAATGGCCATATATTGATTTTATTAAATATTTTTTAAATCTTGTAAATAAATTAAATATTATCCAAATTAAATACATTCTCCTAAATTATCCAAATTTACGAATATCATATAAATATGGTATTCATATACTTCAAAATATTTAAAATATCATATGAATATGGGTAAAATGACGAAAATAAAATTTTCAACACATACATGAGCGAAATCAAAGAACAGGTGGAGAGTGAATTGGGTGGAGTGATCAGTTGCAGTACATATATTTATGTATATATATATATATTGACGTCTAGAGAGACTGACACAATTCAGTCCAACTCTTCTCTAAATCTGTCCCTATTGACACGCATTTATATTTTTATAACACTCTGCATCGAATGATAGAAAGGTCCAAGATAATTTACTTTGATGGGTCTACACGAACTTTTTAAGAGGATCACCCATCTTTGGACTTCCCCAGTTAAAACACGCTTAACATGAGAGTTTTTTGCCTACATTCAGCCCAAAAGATATTCAACTGGTGTTATTTCCTTTCTTACTTATTCTCGATGCATACTATCTTTCTCTAGACTCTTGGAGTATTACACACATCGTGTCATCATCATAGAGCCCACAGGCCACAACTCCTTGTCAATTTTTAGCTCTCGTCTTTTAATGATCAGAAGCCCTACCACACTTATGAACCTTTTAGTGGTCGTCCTCTGAGCGACCTGACGTGGGATTTATGCCTAAGGGGCAATCAGCTCCTTGGCCCCCCAGTATGAGAGGGTGATGGGCGATCCCCTCGAAGAGTTCCTATAAATGACGTCAAATGTTGACACACATTTTTGTAACACCCTACATCGAGCGATAGAAGATCCGGGACAACTTACCCTAATGGGCCTACGCGAATTTCCCGGGGGATCACCTATCATTAGGCTTTCTCAGGTCAAGCACGCTTAACCCTGAAATTTTTTACCTGTATTCAGCCCAAAAGCTATCCAGTTGGTATCGTTTCTTTCCTTACTTATTCTCGATGTATACTATAATTTTCTAAGCTCTTGAGGTATTACACACATCGTGTCACCATGGGCCCACAGCTACTGGTCAGCTCATAGCTCTCGTTCTTCGATGACCAAAAGTTTCACCGCACTTGTGAGCATCTCAGTCGCCCTTTGAGCGATCAAGGTGGGACGAACCCAGTGTATCCACACCATTCCCAACACATATTTCATCTTGATTTATAATTTAGATACTTTAAAAAATTATCTAAATTAAATATATTCTCCTAAATTTAAAACTAACTTGATCATGATTTGTCTTGTTTCTCATATTTGCCTTTCTCACCAACAACGTAAGGGAATTTTTTTATTATTATTTAATATACTAAAACAATTTAAAATATTAAATTGAACATCTTTTAGATTTGATAAAATGACATAAACACCCACGACATATAAAAAATGACAAATACTTCTCATGAGATTATATACTGTACATTACTTTTTCATTTATTGTGAATAAATGTCAATTATTTTTTCACTAATACCCAACATATCCTTCTTTTCTCTTTCTTTTCTTGATATAATTATATAAAAATAAAATAATAAAAAATAAAACAAACGACAACACTAGTAATACTCCACCATTATACCTAACCATCATCAATGATAAAGAATTTAATTGGGTTTCCTTTATCAAAGCCTCTAGTGAAGCTGAAGAATCCCAGATCTAAAGTTTTTAACTTCAAAAAAGAAATCCAACGAAGGCATGTGAGAGAGAAAAATACATCTTATTTTCTCTCTTTTTATCTCATTATTATCATTGACCAACAAATTTAGGGGTTTGTCATCATCCATCGTTAGTTAAGAATTTGCCATTGCCCATTGTAAATCAAAAATTGAAAAAAAAAAGTTATTAAAAAAGATGTGACTACTACTAGGAAATATATGGTCACCTTAGTGACAACGGAATATGGATGAGCTACTCAATTAAATCTTGATGATATTGAAATCTCTTTATGAATAAACAAAATTGATGCAAATGAATGGTCAAATCACCACTTTGATAAGCCATGCCACGATTACATTTATTCTCTAATCCTTAAAAATCTACTATAAGGAAAAATAGTATATAAGATAAAAAAAAAAATTAGAAAATACTTATTATTTCATTCGAATTAAAGATAAAAATATTACATTCCATTCCTAGAAGGAAATCCTAAACTTAAGAGAAATATAATTATAATAGGAATATGAATAAAATTTAAAATAAAATAATAATTCAAAATCAAAAAATAAAAATAAAAATCTTAAATAAAATGTATTTCTCAAACAATTAGAAATCCTAAATCATATCAGTGAGAAAAGAATCAATTGGCTTGATGGGAGATAAAGGGTGAGAGGAGAGAAAAAGAGTGAGGGAGAGTTTAAAACTAAGGGTAAAATGGACCATTTGCACAATAAGTTAACAACGAAAAGGTCCAAGTCATTTTTGATAAGTTTGGTGTACTTGTACTATTTTTCCAAACTTTAGGATACTCAGTGCAATTTATTCTTTAAAATATTATAGTGGTCACTTTTTAACTCTTCCTTGCACTTACGTCAAATTTCTTTATTATCAAATTATTGTAAAGTTAGTTAATTTACGAATATAAATTTGTTAGAATTATATATATCAAATATATGAATAATCATCGAATATCTATTACTTTATAAATTTGTTAGATTTAAGTAGTGTTTGTTAACTAAGATGTAGATAAAAAAAATAAAATATAAAAAATATTTTAGAAAAAAATACTTTTCACTATATTTGTTAAATTTATCTAACGATCATTAGAAAGAAGTCATGTGACTTCTTATTTAAGTTTTTATAGATAAATTTATTTCTCTATTTTTCAGATAAATTTATCTTGATTCTTGTAAAGAAGAAAAAATGACGTATGTGTCTTCTAAAAAAATTTAACAAATAATTTAATAAAAATATTAAAATATTTTTCACTCTTATCTTGATCATTCTATATCTTTATTCAGAAATCATTCAAATCTTATTTTGAAATAATTTTATATTTCTCATTTTAACAAATACTATTTTAAAGTGGACCAAAACTTAAGATACGAGGATATATTTTTTTAAAAAAACTAAAGGACATATCACTAAAAATTTAAAAATTAAATTAAACTTTGATGTATGTATCAGTTTGGTATGCTTTTAGTTATTTTGTTGGGATTTTAATTATGTTATTGGGCCCAACAATTAATACACACAAGTGTCTATCAATACGTGCATAAGTGTCTTAAAGCTCACTCAGTTATCATTCACTCTGTCTTAGTGTCTACTACATTGACATTTCATACCTACTTTGGCCTCCTTTACACATGAGATGAGAGGGCTTCATCCTTCCTCACACTTGCCCCTTTCCTTCTGGTGCTTGCTTTGGAAAAGGCAATGCTTGGCTTGGGTGGGACTCAATCCTCCTCCGTTCCCATGCCTTGGAAGAAAGAAATTCGCTTAAATCACGAGCTGCCGTGCCCCCACTCACTTGGCTTGGCCCCACTCATCTATCAATTGAGCGTCAATTCATCATTTTGCGAATAATTTTGTTAAAAGGTAGATTAATGAGTGAAGTAAGAGTCGAGTGTATTATGGCTCTAACTTACAAACTCTCTTTTTTACAAATAAAGAAATAATTAAACATGGGCAATGAGCCCTGTTTGGAAGGGAGACAGAGACTCTGCTAATTGCTATGATGTAGTAGAGTAATAATATGGGTATGGGGTATCCCTCAATTCTCGAACATTTCTTCCTTTCCCTTTCAGTTTAATGAAAGAGATAGATAGGGAAGGTTTTATATTTTTGTGCGAACAGGGCCGGAGGCTCGTTTGGGCTCCATCTATAATGTTGACTGCTCCAACTGGTAGGGTCTCAATTTTATTTTATTTAATATTTGAGGAAGCATAGACTCACCTGACGCTGTCTAAGTAACTATTTCATTTAGGGCTAATAGCGTGAATTTTTTTTTTATATATATTTTTGTGATTTTATTCAAACGTTTTAATTTTAATAATAGACGTGCGATTTAGTCGATTGATTGTAATTTTAACTATGATCCAAATTCAATTCAAGAGACATGTGTGCTCGTTGATGTGACACGTCACTTGGTATTTTAAAATATTTTGAGTGGATCACAGGCTAACACATATGAAAAAAAAAATATATATATATGTTATATATATAGAAACAGAGAGAAAGAAGGCAAACGAAGGACAAAGACAACAACAACAGACAATGGTGACAGCGCTGGGCTAGAGGCGACTGGCAATCGAGAAACTAGAGGCGACGATGGAGGTCGATCTAAAATCTGAAAGCTTGATGGCCTATCATTGACGTCGATGGGGCCGACTTAAGTGATCGACGACGAGGGTGAGGTGACCAACAAAGAATGTCTTAGATTGACAAGAGCAGAGAGCCATTAGTTGCTTTTCTGTGAGGTGGTCATGAGTAAGAGGAAGCCCGATTGGTTGTCGATCTAGCTTCCAAATCGATCATCGCCTTTTGCTTCCAAATCAGCCGTCGCTGTCCTCCTCCGTCGTTGTCCCCATCCTCCACCTGTTTCGTCCTTGTCCTCTGCCTATTTTTTGTTTATGTGTATATATATATAATATAAATATTAATATATATATTTAATATTTTTTTCACTTATGACAACGTGGGGCCCATTTAAAATATTTTAAAATCTCAGGTGGTATGCCACATCAGCAAGGCACACGCTTCTCGAATAAGATTCGGATCTTGGCTAAAATTGCAACCTAGTCGACTAAATTGGGTATTTATTGTTAAAATTGAAACGTTTAGATAAAATTATAAAAAAACGAAAATGTTTGGTTTTTTCATACCAATAGCCCTTTTATTTATTAATAACTTGCTTGTTTAAATACTCACCTATTCAGTTGTTTGTGTTTTAAAAAGAATGTTCTAAAATGTGATTCAATGTGTATTTATACTTAGTAATAGTATAAGAGCAATAGAGCTAGAGATTATAATTAAAGATATCTATTTCAAAGAAATATCCTCCTCTATTTATATTAATTTAGAAATAATTTATCCCTTAGGATTGAGACTCCTTGTTGGATAGTAACTAAGAATAGTTATCACACACAATTTCAAAGAAATTAATTTTATCTCCTTATATTCATAGGATTTTATTTAGATAAAGAGTTTGTCAAAGTTCACTAAAATTTTGAGTATTTGCTAAATTACACGAAACAATCTAAAATCTTGATTAGGGTCGGTAAAATGGCTTAAAATCACGGTGACCCATCCTATCTCGCCCATGCCTAATTGAAATAAGAGTGTGTTTGATAGTATCAAAAATATATGAAAAATGTCACTTTTAAGGAATTAAATTTCATCTTTAATATTTGACACCTTATATTTTTTTTCTATATAATTAAATTCTATGGTATAATTATTAAAACATATTTTTACTTATTTTCTATGAAAAATTCCATCGATGGGGAAATAGTTTTTATTTTTTATGTAATTTGAAAAATATTTTCTTTTCTAACTAAATACTATTAAACACACCCTAAGGTCAAAGATTGTTTTGACTAGAATGGAGGCTAATTTGAGTAATTTCTGATTATTTTTCATTTGGGATTGGGATGGGGATTGTAAATAATACTCTGCCTCTATATACATTATATTTATATATAAAATATATTATTTATTTTATTAAACATAAAAACATATAAAATATAATAAACATTATATATTTTATTAATTAAGTAAATAAATCATTTTAAAGTTATGAAACAACGTTAATAATGCAAATATAATTTAAAATATATTTTTCTATTTACATATACATAACATGAGATATACACCCAAGTTTTAAATTATTTTAAAAATTATTTTTTGCATACCTAACATAATATTTTGAATTTTTTTTTAGTAGAAGAGATTTAAGTTTAGGATGTGTCAACCCACGCGCCCTGGCTGACGCCCCTATGGAGGTTAGAATTGTGGTGAAAATCTTTACCTTTCAAGGGGAGGTATGATGATGGGTACTAAGATCTGGGGTTGGAGCCGGACAGGCCCGCCTTGCCCCGAGTCCAGACCCTGACCCTTGCCCTTGCCCTTGCCCTTCCCCCATTGCCCCATATTATATATCTTGTACTAAAAACTATTTTAATATAAAATTCTAATAATTAATATATATATAGTGCAAACACTCCATTTAAAGAATTAAGAAAAATCATGAAAATCACTTGTTAAGTGTAGAATTATAATTATTACTGCTAATGGAAGATGGCAGTTTTGTGTACGTACATCAATTTTCGTTGGCAGTCTACAGTATATATATATATGTAGTGTATGATTGGTGCCATGCCATGCCATGATGATGATCCATCAAGATCTCCTCCTCGTCCATCTGATTCCTAGCTAGAATATTATAAAATATTATTACCGGCCGGATGAGAATTTCCTGCCGCCGGCAGCGTTGACGACGACCTCCCACAGCCGGTGGATCTCGCCGAAAACGTCGTCGGTCGGAAGCTGATACCGGCAACAAGGGCAGGTGTTCCTATTCTTCAGCCACGGCAATATGCACATCCAATGGAACAAGTGATCGCATGGCAATTTACAGACGTCTCTTCCTTCTCTCATCTCTTCTTTGCAAATCACACAGTACTCTTCTACCCTCCCCACTCCACTGACTTCCGCCGAGGGCAGAGCCACTACGGCCGCTGCCGCAGCAGCCGCCACCTCCCGCCCCTCCTTCCCGCCGCCGACAAACGTCATGCCCTTGGCCACCACGTCGACGTACTGAACCAAAACGGCGCTGTTGGAGGTCGAAAAGGTGGACAGAGCCAGCATTGTGTGGGAGATCAGGTAGTTGGAGAGGAGGAGCGGCCATTTTGACGGCGGGGCTTGGAGGGCGTGGGGGAAGTGGTGGTGGAGCTCGGAGAGGAGGAGGAGGAGGAGGGCGGAGTCGAGGTCGCGGAGCTTGGCTGCGGGCAGAGGAGGGGTGGCCGAGAGGGGGCGGGCGAGGAGGGAGAGGGCGAAGAGGAGGTGGCGGGCGATGAGGAGGGACTTGTGGGGGAGGGAGAGGGAGAGGAGGTGGTGGAGGGTGAGGGAGAAGAGGGGCGGGGAGGAGAGGACGGCGGAGATGCGGCGGCGTTGGAGGCGGAAGAATTCGGAGATGGAGAGGGTGAGGTCGGAGAGTTGGGAGGGGGAGAGGGTGGAGAGGGCGGCCATGAGTGTGGATTCGGTGCTGGAAGGGTAGTACTGTTGGCCTACTTCTTCTACTTCTGCCATCATGGGATGGATGGGATATACCATTGATGATGACTACTCTCTCATATTCACTCTCTATATATAGCTTTTTAAGACAATTCGGTTGACTCACTCAATCCATCCACCAATACCTTTTAAGATATTATTCCTCGTTTTGCCATTTTATATAGCAACTGGGGCATCTTGGCATTATGTGAAAAGTGAAGGGCATGAAGGTAAAATCATCTCGAACACATAATTATTGATATTATATTTATGCATGTGATTGGGATTGGGATTGATGGGAAGATGTGGAGTGGAGTGGAGTGGAATGGAAGTGAGTGGCTTGGAATGTCGGGTTTTTGTCTGCAAGTCATGTGTCCACTTTGGGGCAGCTAATTTCTCACTCATTTTCCTTTCTTTTTCCTAAGACTCTCTTTTCTTTCTCATTCTCTTTCTTTTATGATTGTGTTTGTAAAGGCATAAAGAACAACAAGAAGAGGAAAAACATTCATTTGGCCCATCCCCCATCCCCATGCACTCACCGCCTTCCTCAATGCCCCTCCAATCAAGGAAAATAATTTGCATTCAATCATTCATCTAACTACTGTTATTATTGATCTCTCTCCCAAATTTATGAATAATGGTAAAAATTTAGATAGACTATTATAATGTTTGATTTGGACATTGTCTATTAACTCTTAATCTCACTTATGTTTGAATCCTCCCACACATTATAATGTTTATGGGATTAAGTAATCAGAGCCAAGGACACTCATAAAGTTACTAAAATAATGATATTTTTGTATTGCAGTAGTTTGATGCAATTGGGGCAACTTTGCAAGTCCAATATGGCTGCGCTCTGTCACGGGGTCTTGCCACCCCCTGCTTCGTCTACCGGAGGCATTTTCTTTGGACTTTGGGAACGACCCAACTCCATGTGTTATAAACAATTGTAAAAAAATATATAAATTTTAATAAGGAGAAATTTGTGAAAATATAATTTGAGAAGTGGGTTGGAGGGCATTGTGGTCATTACAAATGCAGAGGCGGAGATGACAGCACTAATTAAAAAGGGGGCATGACATAATCATATAGTTTTGAGGATCCAAAGAGGAATTAGGAAATAGGAATCATAGCACTCAGTAGCTACAATCCTTCACCTCTAAGCAAACGAAAAAAAAACTAAACATTTAAAATAAGGCATAATACACAATGAATTCTCTCAATAATTAAAAAAAATGATAAATTATATAAAACTCTCAGTTATGGCCATATACAACTTTTCTCGGTACTTTTAATTATACCAAAAGATTCTCTTATATTTTTTAAATATTCTAATCAACCACTATCTATTATTATTATTATATAAAATTTTATACAATAATTTATATAAAAAAATACAAATTTTTACGCTCATTAACTAATAAATTACACAAAAATTTGTATAATAATAATAAATGGTAGCTGATAGAAACATTTAGAAAGTGTAAGAAGGTCTTTTGATACAATCAAAAGCACATGACCTTAAGTGTAAAATAATTTTATATAATTTAGTTTTTGATGTACAAAACATCAAGATCAAGTATTTTAATTATTAAAAAAAAATTATTTTAAATGTTTTATTGCGACATAATGTTACTGCGTGTCACTTATATAAATGGTTACGTTCATACACGCACTAATATTTCGTTACGATAAAAAATTAAAATAATAATTTTTTATAATTGAGATATCAAATCTTAACATTTTACATATCATTTAAAATTATATTTTTTTAATTATTAAGAATGGGACGCATGTATCAAGCTTTAAAATAAATATGGTATGAGATTAAATGGACAAAATTGTCACTTATCTCTTACTTTGGTAATGATCTCCATTGATTTTCCTTAAAAATTGGATTTTAATTGTGTCATTCCATGGCCATTGATAATAACTCTTGTTAAAACCAAATTAACTCCCTCAAAAATATAGAAAACTACCATCCTATTATTTCAATAATATTTTGTACATAATAAAGTACTCATAATCCCTTTTTTTTATTCATAAATAATTATTTTTATAATTTATCAATGTTCTTATGATCAAACTAAACTGGCCAAAAACCCAATTGGATTCATGGAAAAAAATCATTTCTTAAGATTTTCTAAATTTTTACATAAATCGTGGTTGGTTCAGTGAATTAAGTTTGGTTGAATTGGTTAATATTTTTTTAAATTATATTTTTAAATATTAAAAAATAATAATAATTTAAAATATTTAAGAAGAGTCGATGTAATATACTCTAGTCTAATTTTCATAACACTGCAATTTATAACTCTATAAATCAACTGATTTTATATTTAAAAAGTGAATTAAAAAAAGTCATTAAAATAAAAGAGCCATGTGTAATACCTAGAATTAATGAGGGTTTATGTGAAATAAAGTAGAAATTACAAATAAAATGTGCAAAGGGCAAAGTATGACTTCTGTGTTCAAACCCTCCTGCGAAACCGAAACCTATTTGGACAGATTTGAGCTTTTGAGTTTCCGTCTTGCGGGAGTCGACCCGGTGAGAGAAAGGTGGGTTTGATTCCGGTTTTGTTGAAATCTCTTGTTTAATTGTGTCAATTTCTCACGTTTTGTGGCTAATTTATTCATGGTGATTGAAGATTCAAGGACAAATTTATGTTCTTGCTTGATTTAAACCAAAACGGTGAGTTGCGAGAGATATATCTGTTAGCCGAGTGTGTATTTGAAGTCTCTTGTGAGTTTTGTTTTGGAACTTTTGACAAGATTAGTGAAGCCTTGTTGAAGGAAATACAAAACGGTTCACTTAGAGGCAATCTTGAAGGCTGATTGACCACCCACGAGCAAGAACTAGCAAGCCATTGTCTATTCGATAACATGTTGATTTTGTGTCTTATATGCATTAAATCCTAGGCCATGTTAAGCTTGATGAAGGGTTGTTGGCTTTCCTTGTTAGAGGGGAATCTGAAACCCAGATTTGGGATGGTTGAAACTCATGTATTGGCATTGTGAAGGATTATTTGTTTCGTGTTTGAAATGGTTTATTAACTGGCTAGCATTATTTTGAAGTATTTTGTTCATTGCCATATCGGAATTCTTTTTACATGTGATTGCAGTGGTTATCTCTCTGATTACATGGAAAAGCATATTTTGGCATGTCATGGACGTATATCACATGGCGTGTGAGTGTGTGAAGCATTGCATGATATTCTCATTGAGTTAGGAGCTCAATTCCACATATATAAATTTTCCTCACAGATTGATAGGCTTTGGGTTTGCCTAAGCAGAGCTTGAATGGGATTAGGAAGTCCTTTCAGCATAGTTGATAAAATGTCATGATTGTTCCTATGGATTTTTGTGTTGTTAGCATCATTATTACATTTTGGGAGACATTTATGTTTGTATTTGGGCATGTATGATAAGTCTTTAGCAAAGGTCGTGATGTAAGTAAATATTGATATGATGGAATCATCTTGGACTCAGCGGCAAACCATTCATAGGGCATGCCCCTCCGCAAACTTCTAACCTGTAGTAATGGATTAATGCAATTTTGGCTTTTGTATTGGTGCAATGGGGGTAGGGTTGGGGGGGGTTGGCCGCGACGGCAAAGAGTTAAAGCCATAGATGAACTTTGTCTTCACATGACTTGGAACTTGGTAAGAGAATGGATAAAAAAATGATGGGAACTTATAATATGAATAGCAAGGATATACCAATTTATAGTGCTTGGATCTGTTGATGAGTAACACATATATAACGAATTTTTTTTTTCACTTTGAGAAGAGATGAAAATTTTATTGATAATAGATTAAGTTAGATATAATGTGAAAATTAACAACCCATGCAAACCTACTCCAAGCCAATAGAAGGAGAGTATCCAAAACAAACCCAACAAAGTAGAATGAAAAAAACAAAACCCAACCTTCAACCCTACCCCCCCTGCACCAATACAAAAGCCAAAATTGCATTGAACCGTTACTGCAGGTTGGAAGTTTGCCCCTGACTATGGATGCTTTGCCTATGTTTGTCTGGGTTGTTGCTATTTTTTGTGTTTTATCTAGGTTTGTCTATTATCAATAAAATTTTCATCTCTTTTAAGAAAAAAGAAATGGTATGTATGTGTTATTCTCAACAGATCCATACACTATAAACTGGCATATGCTTGCATTCATAGCATAAGTTCCCATCAATTTTTTTTCTCCATTTTCTTACCAAGTTTCATGTCATATGAAGGCAAAGGTCATCTATGACTTATAACTCTTTGCAACAAACAACCCCCCCCCCCCACCAAAAAAAAAAAAAAAAAAAACACAAAAACAAATAGATGTCTCCCTCTGCCTTGGGCACAAGCTTTTGATGTAACATGCTTGTTTTGAAAAGTTGTAGATTTGCTCTCTAAAGCTATATAAATGAGTAGGACATTGTACATTGCTTGAAAGATGTCAAGTACAGTTTTATTAAAGGCCCAAGGCACAAGGCGAGGCGCGCGCCTTGTTGAACTCGGCACTTGTTGAAAAAAAAAAAAAAGAAAAAGAAAAATATATGTTCTAGTTGAAGAATAAGATATAAAATAGGTCATAACTCCTAATATTATATTTACAACCATGTTAAAAAAAAAATATTCAACATATTGTCGTATCCCTTAGATCCGATAGGGTTTCTCCCCAAGTAGGAGAGTTTAGGCGGGAATTCAAAGAGTAGAGGGAGAGAAGAATGGAGAAGAATTGAGAGGGAAGAGAATTAGAGAATTAGAGGGGGAAATTGAATATGGATCAATTCAAATGATTCGATACCTACAAGTGAAATTGGGCCGAGTTTATATACTTAGTTCCCAGCAGTTTGGCGCCAAACAGAATAGTCAACGTTACTGCATTCGAATGTTTATAGTTCTAGTAATTACACTTGCTTCCCTTACTTCATATTTATTACAATAGGTTTTCCCCCTAGGTATACGACAACTCCCCCCCTCTTGAGCTAATTCTTGTCCCCAAGAATGGTAAGCAGGCTTGTTGCATTGGGAAACTGTTGGAGGAATTCTGGAAGATATTCCCAAGTACTGTTGTCAAGGTGTAAGGCAGACCATTGCACTAGCACTTGGGTGATAGGGGCCCCTTGTTGAAAAATCACCCTCTTGTCCAAGATGGCCATTGGGTTGGTTGCTGGCTCCTTTTCTCTAAGAGGTAATGGTAGGGGCTAGTTGGTTGTTTGACTTCCAATAGCTTTTTTGAGAAGGGACACATGGAACACAGGGTGGACTTGGGTTCCTTCTGATAGTTGCAATCTGCAAGCTACTGGTCCAATCTTTGCTGTAATGGAATAGGGCCCGTAGAATTTTGGACTCAGCTTAGTCATCAGTTGCTTCGATATGGACTTAAGTTGGGGCTGGTTGAATTTGAGGTATACTTCTTCTCCTACCTCAAACTCCCTCTTACTCCTCTTTCTATTTGCCATTTGTTTTGTCCGATTCTGTGCCTTGGTTAACTCAGTCTTTAGAGTTTGTAAGATGTTTTGCCGGTGTTGTAGGTAGGTATCCACAACTGCCATTACGGTTGGCTCCTCGATCATCGATACTAAATTGGGCTTGTACCTGTACAAGGCCTCAAATGGCGTCATCCCAATGGAGCGATGGTGGCTGGAATTATACCACCATTGCGCCAAGGACATACATTTGTTCCATCCTTTAGGTTGTATAAAACAGAAGCACCTTAGATAGGCCTCTAAGCATTGGTTGACTCTCTCTGATTGACCATCTGTTTTGGGATGATATGCTGTTGACATGTGAAGTTTAGAGCCCAATGATTTCAACAACTCTTGCCAAAATAGACTAGTAAACACTTTATCCCTGTGTGATATTATAGTCTGAGGTATCCCGTGCAGTTTCACCACATGATCCAAGAACTCTCTGGCCACTTCTTGTGTCGTGAAAGGATGGGACATGCTAAGGAAATGGCTGTACTTAGTTAATCGGTCCACTACTACCAGAACACAATTATTCCCTTTTGACCGTGGTAGTCCTTTTACAAAATCCATTGTAATGTTAGCCCAGGCTTGGTACTTCTAGAGGTTGCAGAAGACCTGGTTTAGCCACTGATTCATGCTTGCACCTTTTACAAACATCACACTGTAGTATGTACTCCATAACTAATTTCTTTAAGGCTGGCCAGAAAAATACTTGCTTCACCTTTCTATAAGTGTTTTGAATTCCCAAATGTCCTCCTAGGGGTGAGTCATGCATGGTTTGAAGTATCCTTTCCCTCAATGTCTCACAATCCCCTATCACTAGTTGTCCCTGGTATCGAATCAGGCCGTTGCAGATGGTGTAACCTTGCTTGTTGTTACTGTTGATGCTCAGTTGCTCCATTAGCTCCCTTGTCCACGGTCCCTTATCATAACTTGCTGCTACTTCTTGGTACCAATCAGGTATCAGTACTGAGGTAGCTGCGCAATGCCCTTCCTCATGGCATCGTGATAACGCATCGACTGCCATGTTCTCTCTTCCTTTCCTATACTGAATCACAAAACCCAATCCCATCAATTTTGCCATACCCTTTCTTTGCAAATTAGTGTTTAACTTCTGATGAGCCAAAAACTTAAGGCTTTCGTGGTCAGTTCTTATGATGAATTGTCCTACCTCCAAGTAATGTTTCCATTTTTCAACTGCCATGAGGACTGTTAATAATTCCTTGTCGTACGTGCTTAGCCCTTGGTATCTTGGTGCCAAGGCTTGGCTCATAAAGGCTAAAGGTCAGCTATCCGAGATAGAACAACCCCCACTCCTGGTCCACTCGCATCAGTCTCTAAGGTAAATGGTTTGTTGAAGTCAGGGATGTCGAGTATAGGAGCCTCACTCATGGCTTGTTTAAGATCCCCAAATGCAGCCTCTGCTCCTTCATCCCACTTAAAGTTGTCCTTCTTCAATAGGTCAGATAATGGCTTGCTTATAACCCTATAATTCCTTACAAAATGCCTATAGTAGCCGGTTAATCCTGAGAATCCCCTCAATGATATGACATTCCTTGGTTTAGGCCACAATAACATAGCCAATATCTTCTTGGGATCGGTGCTAACTCCAGCACTAGAGATCACATACCCCAAATACTCCACTTGCATTTGAGCAAAGACACATTTGGACTTTTTGATGCATAGCCGATTGAGTCTAAGGACTTGGAATGCAATTCTAAGGTGTTCTAAGTGTTGGGTGAAAGAGGGGCTGTAGATTAAGATATCACACAATTCCCGTACTGTATGTCTCTCCCCTCTTCCCACTATTGGGGTTGGAACGAATCCATGTCCCCTAGCCTGACTCCTCTGTACCTTCATCATCGCTTCCACATTCATTTCTTGCAACAGAGCACTCTCCACTGCTTCTTGCATCGTTTGTGGCCTAGTCATCTTCACTGCAGACCTCAGCCCCTCATTCAAACCACTAAGAGAACTTGACATGAAGTAATCTTCGGTCATGTAGGGGTTGCGGCTCAGCATTAGAAACTTCAACTCCTCAAACCAGAATTGATACTCTTGCACCGATCCATGTTGCTTCATCTTGTTGAATTCTTCCACAATATCCATGGTTCTCTTCTCTCTAAATCTTTCACATATCCCCTTGACAAACTCCTCCCAATTTCAATCTTCTCTCACTCGTGACCAACCTTGGTACCACACATCTCCTACATCGTTCAAATATGCCACTGCTAGGCTGATCCTTTGATCCTCAGCCACTCGATGTATCCCAAACAACTTCTCGCACTGGCGTATCCACTAGCGAGGCTTTGTCTCATCAAACACTGGTAATTCCATGATAAGTCTCGTGATTAAGACTTATGCAAATTGGGAACTAAGTAGTTGCAGAATTCAAATTGGAGGGAGAGAGTGAGAGACATTGAAATAGGAGTGAGAATTTAGAAGAAAAGAGAGAGAGAATTTGGAGGGAAAGATTTATGTTCTATTTAATTTCATAAATCCCATCCTCGGTGCCTTACTTCCTTTTATAGGCAACCTATGGTTGTAACCGCCATGTATAAGTGGTTATAGCTATAACTAATTAGTACAACTATGGGTTATTACACTACTAGGCTAATTACAGCCTTGCCACTTCTAGCTACTAATTACATTTAGGCCCTTGCCCTCCCTTTAGGGTCGTGACATTTCCTTTCCCCTTGAAATATTTCTTGTCACCAAGAAAGGATAGTAGCTGGGCTGCTCGGGGGTGCTGCTTCAGCAAGTCCAGTAGGTATTCCCAAGTTGAGTTATCTGGGTGCAAGTGACTCCATTGGACGACACTTCGGTCAGGGGAATAGTATCTTTGTAGGTGATTCGCTAGTCTACAATAGCTTGGGGCTCCTCGGGTACCTCTTTGTCTTCATCTACTGGGGGAAGATGGGGGGCTGGTTGTTGAAGTAGGCTCCACTACTTTCTTCAGTAGTGACACATGGAACACCGGATGAGTGGATGTCCCTTCAGGCAGTTGCAGCTTTTAAGCTACCTTGCCTACTTTAGCAAGCATAGTGAATGACCCAAAGTACTTGGGGCTCAATTTAGAGGCAGGGGTTGGGGAGAAAGAGTGCTGGAGGAACCTCTTGACTTTCAAATACACTCTATCACCCACATTAAAGTCTCGATCACTTCTTCTTTTGTCTGCCACTTGCTTCATTCGATTCTGAGCAGTGGTTAGTTCCTTCTTAAGTACCTGAGTTACTATTTGTCTTTGCTGTAGATTTTCTCCCATTGTTGGCACAGTTGTGGGGGCATTCATTAGGGCAAGTAGGGTAGGAGCGGGGTATCCAAATAGTGCTTTGAACGGGGACTTCTTGATGGCACTGTGGTAGCTTGAATTGTACCACCACTGTGCCATAGATAGTCATTTGCTCCAACTCTTAGGCTTAGCAAAACAGATACAGCGTAGGTAAGACTCTAAGCATTGATTCACTCTCTTCGTTTGCCCATCTGTTTTTGGATCGTATGTCGTGGACATATGCAACCCTACTCCTAGGTTTTTAACAACTCCTGCCAAAAATAGCTTGTAAAAATCTTATCCCTATCGGACACTATTGATTTTGGGACCCCATGAATCTTCACCACTGAATCAAGGAATTGCCTGGCCACCTCTTGGGTCGTGAATGGGTCAGTAAGGCTTACAAAATAAGTGAATTTGGTTAGTTTGTCCACAATTACCAGTATGACATCCTTACTTTCAGTGGGGTAGTCCTTTAATAAAGTCCATAGATACTCATTCCCAAGCCTGTTCTGGAATGGCTAACGGTTGGACAAGTCCTGGTAAGGCTACATGCTCATGTTTGCACCTCTAACAAGTAGGACAAGATATCACAAATTCCATTACCTCTTTCTTGTGCCCTGCCCAAAAGAACATTTGTTTTACTCTGTGGTAGGTAGCCTGAATGCCTGAATGGCCCCCCATGGGAATGTCATGCAGGGATTGCAGAATCCTCCTCCTGAGCCTCTAATCTTCTCTTACTACTATCCTGCCAAGGCATCAAATCAACCCTTGTGCCATGGTATATCCCCTGCTTCCCTTAGGGTTTACTGCCAACTATTCTTGTAGTTCCTTCAGCTGTTTAGTATGCTCATAGCTCTCTATGATCTCCTTTACCCAATTAGGAACGACGGCTATAATGGCACTGCAGTTGGCCTTTTCTTCCCTTCTGGACAGTGCGTTAACTACTTTATTTTCCTTCCCTTATCTGTAATGGATTATATAATCCAAGCCCAGCAATTTAGATACCCCCTTCCTTCGGAGCTAGGTGTGTGATGAGATTCAACACAATAGGTAGGATTTTCCAGAGGATTAGGTGAGTTTTTGCTGTATTGCAACTCTCAATTACAAAGAAATCAATGGAAATAAGCAACAAAACTGGGCATTCGAGAGGCCCAGGACTCTCCTACCAGAAACTCCAAATTCTTCACACCTTGTCTCACTCCTAATCTCCTTTTTAAAGGTTGTTATCCCTCCAGCCCATGCACATGCTGGTTTGTGTAACAAACTAACCAAGTGCCTATTCTACCCCTGACGCACATGCTGGCCGTTATTCCCTCTCGCGGTGTCACCCATATTCCCTCGATTCTTATTATGCCTTTGGTATGTTTGCCGTATTGGTGGCCTAACATTACTCCCCTCCCCAACTTTCACCTTGTCCTCAAGGTGGAAAGAGGGAAATTGCTGCTGAATGAGGCTATAAGGCTCCCAAGTGGCTTCCAAAGGAGGTAACCCCTTCCACTGGAGTAGGACATCCATTTCCCATACATTACTTCCTGTTCCAGCCTGACCCCCAGCACTGCCTCTGGTTCAACCAACATTTCCAATTCTGCACTTAACTGATTAGGAATTTCCCTAGTGACTTGCAATGCACTTCTGGCTTCTCGTAGCTGGGACACATGGAAGACTGGGTGAATGCTGCAGTGTGGAGGTAGCTTTAATTGGTAAGCTACAGGCCCAATTTCCTTTTCCACTTCAAAGGGACCATAGAATTGAGGAGCCAACTTCTCATTGGAACGATCAGCCAATGTCTTTCACCGATAGGGTCTTAATTTCAAGTAAACTAAGTCCCCAACCTTAAACTTCACTGCTCTTCTTTTCATATCAGCCCCCTTCTTCATTACTGCTTGAGCCCTTAGTAGTTGTGCCTTAAGTTCCTCCAAAATGTGATCCCTTTCACCCAGTTGTTGCTCCACTACTGAAACAGGAGTGGAACCCATTGCAACCCTCAATATTGCTGGCGGTTCGCGCCCATAAACGGCTTGGAATGGTGTAATTCTCGAGGCTGTGTGGTACGAAGTGTTGTACCAAAGTTCAGCCCAAGGCAGCCACACAAACCAAGCTTTCGGTTTAGAGGAAGCAAAACAGCGTAGGTATGTCTCCAATGTCTTATTCAGCACCTCCGTTTGTCCATCTGTTTGTGGATGATAAGCTGTGCTGTGGTGGAGCCTGGTGCCTTGGAGGCGGAACAACTCCTCCCAAAATTTGCTCATGAAGATCTTGTCTCGATCGGATACAATGGACCGTGGTAAACCATGAAGTCGCACCACTTCCTTGATGAAGATTCTTGCCACCTCTCCAGCTGTTAAAAGGGTGTTTAAGCCCGATGAAATGCCCATACTTACTGAGTCTATCTATTACCACCAAAATCGAGTCCATTTTGCTCGATCTTGGTAAGCCTTCGATAAAGTCCATAGCAATGTCGTCCCAAATTTGGTTTGGGATAGGAAGGGGCTGCAGGAGCCCTCCCGGCTTCAGGGCTAGTACCTTGTTCTGTTGGCATACAGCACAAAGACTCACATACCTGTGGATGTCCCTCTTCATACCTGGCCAGTATACACTGGCTGCAATCCGCTTGTAGGATTTCAAGAATCCTGAGTGCCCTCCTACCTTTCCATCATGTCCCTCATGTAAAAGTAATGGAATGAGAGAAGAGCCCGTCGGTAGGTACAACCTACCCTTGTAGATGAGGTGGCTCTCCACCAACTGGAAATGGGGCCTGGAAGTAGGATCAAGCTGGAGATCCTTGACCACCCCTTGCAAGCCACTCATTTGCTTCTACTTCCCGAGCCAGCTGATCAAGTTGGAGAACCTGAGGAATGGTTAATGTTAAGAGGGCAGCAGAGTGGCTGATGCGGGACAAACCATCTGCTGTCTTGTTTTCCATTCCCGGCCTATATTGAATTTCGAACTGAAATCCATTAACTTGAGCATCCACTTCTGATATTCTGGGCTAACCAACCTTTGCTCCATTAGAGATTTGAGGCTCTTTTGGTCGGTCCTGACCACAAACTTTTGTCCAACAAATAATGCCGCCACTTTTGCACTGCAAATACAATGGCCATCAATTATCTCTCATAAACTAATTTCCTCTTCCCCAATTGATTAAAGGCATGACTGAAATAAGCAATAGGTCTATGATCTTACATTAAAACTGCCCCCAAACCATGTTCCGATGCATCCGTCTCAACCACATATGGCTTGTCAAAATTCGGCAAAGCCAA